>NC_053126.1:137500-145000 GCF_010015445.1 Perca fluviatilis
GCAAAGGTAGCCTATGCAGAATGTTTCAGATTATTTATCAAAATATAAGGATGTCCTTTATTAAGAAGGCAAAATGTATATAGACCACCAACCTACACACACACACACACACACACTTAAACACACACACACACACACACACACACACACACATAAACACTTACACACACACACACACACTTAAACACACAGACACAAACACATAAACACAGACACACACACACACATAAACAGACACACACACACTTAAACACAGACACACACACAAACACTTAAACACACACACACAAACACTTAAACACACACACAGACACACACACACAAACACTTAAACACACACACACCTAGACACTTAAACACACAGACACACACACACAAACACATAAACACACACAAACTTAAACACACATAAACACACACAAACTTAAACACACACACACAAACACATAAACACACACACAGACACACACACACAAACACTTAAATACACACAAACAAACACACACACACAAACACATAAACACACACACAGACACACACAAACACTTAAATACACACACACACAACACTTAAACACACACACAGACACACACACAAACACAAACACACACAGACAGACAGACACACACACACACACACATAAACACACAACCACACACAAAACAAACACAAAACAACGACACACACACAAACACTTAAACACACACAGACACACACACACAAACACTTAAACACACACAGACACACACACAAACACTTAAACACCCAGACAGACACACACACAAAACAATTAAACACCACTAAACACACAGACACACACACAAAACACTTAAACACACACAGACAGACACACACACAAACACTTAAACACACACACAGACACACAAACACACAAACACACACAGACAGACAGACACACACACACAAATAAACACAACCAGACACACACACAAACACTTAAACACACACACAGACACAACACAAACACAAACACACACAGACAGACAGACACACACACACACATAAACACAAACTCAGAACACACACAAACACATAAACACACACAGACACACACACAAACACTTAAACACACACAGACACACACACACAAACACTAACACACACACAACTTAAACACAACAGACACACACACAAACACTTAAAACACACAGACACACACAAAAAACTTAAACACACACAGACACACACAAACACTTAAACACACAACACACTTAAACACACACAGACACACCAAACACTTAAAACACACAGACACACACACAAAACACTTAAACACACACAGACACACACAAACACTTAAACACACACAGACACACACACACATAAACAATTAAACACACACACACACTTAAACACACACAGACACACACACAAACACTTAAACACACACAGACAGACACACACACACAAACACTTAAACACACACACAGACACACACACAAACACAAACACACACAGACAGACACAGACACACACACACACACATAAACACAAACTCAGACACACACACACAAACACTTAAACACACACACAGACACACACACAAACACAAACACACACAGACAGACAGACACACACACACACACACATAAACACAAACTCAGACACACACACACAAACACATAAACACACACAGACACACACACAAACACTTAAACACACACAGACACACACACACAAACACTTAAACACACACACACACTTAAACACACACAGACACACACACAAACACTTAAACACACACAGACACACACACAAACACTTAAACACACACAGACACACACACACAAACACTTAAACACACACACACACTTAAACACACACAGACACACACACAAACACTTAAACACACACAGACAGACACACACACATAAACAATTAAACACACAGACACACACACACACACACAAACACTTAAACACACACACACAGACACACACACACACACACTTAAACACACACAGACACACACACAAACACTTAAACACACACAGACAGACACACACACATAAACAATTAAACACACAGACACACACACACACACACAAACACTTAAACACACACACACACACACACACACACACACACTTAAACACACACAGACACACACACAAACACTTAAACACACACAGACAGACACACACACATAAACAATTAAACACACAGACACACACACACAAACACTTAAACACACACAGACACACACACACACAGACACACACACATAAACAATTAAACACACAGACTTCTGTTACAGAGAACTGCTGCTGCCATCTCCTGTGTATCAGAGAATGAAATGTTGACCCTGTAGGGCTCTCACACGAGGACCCTAATAAAACCACCAACTGTTGCCGCGGCAGCTCGTGCAGTTACCGCGAAATGTCACCATACTATACCTGGAGGAGACTCTATAAAAGAGACTTCAGATACAGTATTAGGGGACCACTAAGGT
Organism: Perca fluviatilis; assembly: GCF_010015445.1. Taxonomy (NCBI): domain Eukaryota; kingdom Metazoa; phylum Chordata; class Actinopteri; order Perciformes; family Percidae; genus Perca; species Perca fluviatilis. The sequence goes on from NC_053126.1 coordinate 139,974, forward strand.
CTATATAAAAGAGACTTCAGATACAGTATTAGGGGACCACTAAGGTCTATATAAAAGAGACTTCAGATACAGTATTAGGGGACCACTAAGGTCTATATAAAAGAGACTTCAGATACAGTATTAGGGGACCACTAAGGCCTATATAAAAGAGACTTCAGATACAGTATTAGGGGACCACTAAGGTCTATATAAAAGAGACTTCAGATACAGTATTAGGGGACCACTAAGGCCTATATAAAATAGACTTCAGATACAGTATTAGGGGACCACTAAGGCCTATATAAAAGAGACTCCAGATACAGTATTAGGGGACCACTAAGGCCTATATAAAAGAGACTTCAGATACAGTATTAGGGGACCACTAAGGTCTATATAAAAGAGACTTCAGATACAGTATTAGGGGACCACTAAGGTCTATATTAAAGAGACTTCAGATACAGTATTAGGGGACCACTAAGGTCTATATAAAAAGAGACTTCAGATACAGTATTAGGGGACCACTAAGGTCTATATAAAAGAGACTTCAGATACAGTATTAGAGGACCACTAAGGTCTATAAAAAGAGACTTCAGATACAGTATTAGGGACCACTAAGGTCTATATAAAAGAGACTTCAGATACAGTATTAGGGGACCACTAAGGTCTATATTAAAGAGACTTCAGATACAGTATAGGGACCACTAAGGTCTATATAAAAGAGACTTCAGATACAGTATTAGGGGACCACTTAAGGTCTATATAAAAGAGACTTCAGATACAGTATTAGGGGACCACTAAGGCCTATATAAAAGAGACTTCAGATACAGTATTAGGGGACCACTAAGGTCTATATAAAAGAGACTTCAGATACAGTATTAGGGGACCACTAAGGTCTATATAAAAGAGACTTCAGATACAGTATTAGGGGACCACTAAGGTCTATATTAAAGAGACTTCAGATACAGTATTAGGGGACCACTAAGGTCTATATAAAAGAGACTTCAGATACAGTATTAGGGGACCACTAAGGTCTATATTAAAGAGACTTCAGATACAGTATTAGGGGACCACTACGCCTATATAAAAGAGACTTCAGATACAGTATTAAGGGACCACTAAGGTCTATATTAAAGAGACTTCAGATACAGTATTAGGGGACCACTAAGGTCTATATAAAAGAGACTTCAGATACAGTATTAGGGGACCACTAAGGTCTATATTAAAGAGACTTCAGATACAGTATTAGGGGACCACTAAGGTCTATAAAAGAGACTTCAGATACAGTATTAGGGGACCACTAAGGTCTATATAAAAGAGACTTCAGATACAGTATTAGGGGACCACTAAGGTCTATATAAAAGAGACTTCAGATACAGTATTAGGGGACCACTAAGGTCTATATTAAAGAGACTTCAGATACAGTATTAGGGGACCACTAAGGTCTATATAAAAGAGACTTCAGATACAGTATTAGGGGACCACTAAGGTCTATATAAAAGAGACTTCAGATACAGTATTAGGGGACCACTAAGGTCTATATAAAAGAGACTTCAGATACAGTATTAGGGGACCACTAAGGCCTATATAAAAGAGACTTCAGATACAGTATTAGGGGACCACTAAGGTCTATATAAAAGAGACTTCAGATACAGTATTAGGGGACCACTAAGGCCTATATAAAGAGACTTCAGATACAGTATTAGGGGACCACTAAGGCCTATATAAAAGAGACTTCAGATACAGTATTAGGGGACCACTAAGGTCTATATAAAAGAGACTTCAGATACAGTATTAGGGGACCACTAAGGTCTATATAAAAGAGACTTCAGATACAGTATTAGGGGACCACTAAGGTATGGTATTTCCAACACTGGTATCTGAAAAAAAAAGTTGCATTTTCACAAGAAAACAAACAGGTTCCACAGCAAAAATCCTCACTTTGTACTATTGTGGTCTGAATTGGAGGCAGAGTGAGCGCTCTTCCTGCAGTGTCCCTGTCTCTGCACACAGGGAACCAAAGAGCTTTTCTTAATACCACCCCCCCCCAAAAAAAACAAAAAAAAACCTGAGCAGGGATTTCAGCTGACAACCATGCACACAGACTCCACCGAGAGTTCAACAAGTGCTCTTAAAACCACACTCACGACAAATATAGATTTTAAACGTCTCCGTTGAGAGAATGTAAAAGAACGAAATGAATACTTTCAACACAGTATGTGAAACGTGTTATTTTTGGGGGCATTTTTAATCAGAGTTAGTGCAACAAAAGGGTGTCTGTCTCGCTGCTCTTGTTGAATGCCTCTGCTTGCATTCCATTCTGAGGTGCCAGGCGCCCGTGATGTCACGGAGCCAGCAGCCAATCAGAGAATTCTTCTGCTGTTGCCGGGAAGAGTGTGAGAGAGGCTCCTTTCCTTCCTTCCTTCCTACCGTTCAGGCTCGCTGTGGCTACCAGGTCTCGCTGCAAACATCCCGCTAACAGGACACACTTTCATCTGAATTTATCTTGTGTTTTATATTTTTTTATTTTTTTATTTAACTGGGACAAGGGGGGGGTCAGCTCTATGTTCCCAATGGTCCCACAGCCCTACGGTCCCACAGCACTATGGTCCCACAGCCCTACGGTCCCACAGCTCTATGTTCCCACAGCTCTATGGTCCCACAGCTCTATGTTCCCACAGCCCTATGGTCCCACAGCCCAATGTTCCCACAGCCCTATGTTCCCACAGCCCTATGTTCCCACAGCCCTATGTTCCCACAGCCCTATGTTCCCACAGCCCTATGTTCCCACAGCCCTATGGTCCCACAGCCCAATGGTCCCACAGCCCAATGGTCCCACAGCCCTATGGTCCCACAGCCCTATGTTACCACAGCCCTATGTTCCCACAGCCCTATGGTCCCACAGCCCAATGGTCCCACAGCCCTATGGTCCCACAGCCCAATGGTCCCACAGCCCTATGTTCCCACAGCTCTATGGTCCCACAGCCCTATGTTCCCACAGCCCTATGGTCCCACAGCCCAATGGTCCCACAGCCCTATGGTCCCACAGCCCTATGGTCCCACAGCCCAATGGTCCCACAGCCCAATGGTCCCACAGCCCTATGGTCCCACAGCCCTATGTTCCCACAGCCCTATGTTCCCACAGCCCAATGGTTCCACAGCCCAATGGTCCCACAGCCCAATGGTCCCACAGCTCTATGTTCCCACAGCCCAATGATCCCACAGCCCTATGTTCCCACAGCCCAATGGTCCCACAGCCCAATGTTCCCACAGCCCTATGGTCCCACAGCCCTGTGTTCCCACAGCCCTATGGTCCCACAGCCCAATGGTCCCACAGCCCTATGGTCCCACAGCCCTGTGTTCCCACAGCCCTATGTTCCCACAGCCCAATGGTCCCACAGCCCAATGGTCCCACAGCCCTGTGTTCCCACAGCCCTATGTTCCCACAACCCTATGGTCCCACAGCCCAATGGTCCCACAGCCCTATGGTCCCACAGCCCAATGGTCCCACAGCCCTATGGTCCCACATCCCAATGGTCCCACAGCCCTATGGTCCCACAGCTCTATGGTCCTACAGCGCTATGGTCCCAGCCGGCCCTATGTTCCCACAGCCCAATGGTCCCACAGCCCTATGTTCCCACGCTCTATGGTCCCACAGCGCTATGGTCCCACAGCCCAAGGTCCCACAGCCCTCCATGTTCCCACAGCCCAATGGTCCCACAACGCCCAGTCCCAGGCCCATGTTCCCACAGCCCTATGTTCCCACAGCCCAATGGTCCCACAGCTCTATGGTCCCACAGCCCTATGTTCCCACAGCTCTATGGTCTAAGATGTTTCTTAAAATTAGGCCCTATGTTAGGGTTACATTCACATTCTGTGGTCCATTGCTGCTGGTTAATAGGTTGGGTGTAATTGGCTACGAAATTGGGAGAAAGGGGAATAAAATCTAATACAAATATTATATATATATATATATATATATATATATACATATATATATATGTATATATATATCACGTTGTCCTATCAGAGGGTCGGCCTGTGTTGTGTCATGATCTTCCAGTCCGTCCATTTGCTCGTCTGTTGACCTTTAAAACAAACAGCTGAGGACACGTTGGTTCATTTAGTGGCTGAGCGGCAAAGTAAATATTTGTATGAGTAAATATTTGTATGAGTAAATATTTGTATGAGTAAATATTTGTATGAGTAAATATTTGTATGAGATTTTCAGATGACAACAAGAACCTAAAAGAAGGTTCTCTCAATTTGTTTCATTAAGAATCATTTTACAGACCCAGAAGTGAGGACAAGATGCATTCAGGGAACAAACATAGTTTGAGTCTTTTAGTAATAAAATAAAGCTGCCTAGTGTATTTATTGTGTCATTTTTTTGTCTTTTTATGTCCTTTTGAGTCTTTTTAATTTAGTTTTGAGTGTTTTTGAGTTTGTTTTGAGTCTTTTTGAGTGTTTTTGTGTATTCTATGTAATTTAAGAGTATTTTTGTGTAATTTTTGAGTCTTTTTGAGTCATTTTTTAGTTTTTTTGTGATTTTTTTGTGTCTTTTGTGTTAGATTTGAGTCTTTATGTGTATTTTTTGTGTCATTTGTGAGTGTTTTTGAGTTTGTTTTGAGTCTTTTTGAGTTTGTTTTGAGTCATTTTGATTTTGTTTTGAGTGTTTTTGAGTTTGTTTTGAGTTTGTTTTGAGTTTGTTTTGAGTTTGTTTTGAGTCATTTTTAGTTTGTTTTGAGTCATTTTGAGTTTGTTTTGAGTCTTTTTGAGTTTGTTTTGAGTTTGTTTTGAGTTTGTTTTGAGTTTGTTTTGAGTTTGTTTTGAGTTTGTTTTGAGTCATTTTGAGTCTTTTTGAGTTTGTTTTGAGTCTTTTTGTATCTTTTGTATCTTTTTGAGTTTGTTTTGAGTCATTTTGAGTTTGTTTTGAGTCATTTTAAGTCTTTTTGAGTTTGTTTTGAGTTTGTTTTGAGTCATTTTGTGTCATTTTTGAGTGTTTTTGAGTTTGTTTTGAGTCTTTTTGAGTCTTTTTGAGTCTTTATGTA
>NC_053126.1:150000-165000 GCF_010015445.1 Perca fluviatilis
CGCTTAAAAGTCTCCTTTAGCGTTGGGAATCTTGGCATCCTTTGGCGTTTGTTATTCATGCTGAAAGTCCCCTTTAGCGTTGGGAATCTTGGCATCCCTTTGCGCGTTTGTTTATTTACGCTAAAAGTCTCCCTTTAGCGTTGGGAATCTTGGCATCATTTGGCGTTTGTTATTAACGCGCTAAAAGTCTCCTTTAGCGTTGGGAATCTTGGCATCATTTGGCGTTTGTTATTAACGCTAAAAAGTCTCCTTTAGCGTTGGGAATCTTGGCGTCCTTTTACGTTTGTTATTAACGCTTAAAAGTGCATCATTTGACGTTAGTTATTAAGCGCTTAAAGTCTCCCTTTAGCATCAGGAATCTTGCGCCGCCTTTGGCATTTGTTATTCACGCTAAAAGTGCATCATTTGGCGTTTGCTATTCACGCTGAAAGTCTCCTTTAGCGTTGGGAATCTTGGCGTCCTTTGGCGTTTGTTATTCACGCTAAAAGTGCATCATTTGGCGTTTGCTATTCACGCTGAAAGTCTCCTTTAGCGTTGGGAATCTTGGCGTCCTTTGGCGTTTGTTATTCACGCTAAAAGTGCATCATTTGGCTTCTCTCTTTCTCTCTCTAATGAAGTGTAAACAGAGCTGTCTAACATTGTAATCAAATATATAAATCAAAATAGGTAAAGACTGAGTAGTAAATACAAATACAGATCACTCTCCACTGCTGTAAAACATGCGGTAACTGTTCTGTAAACACGCTCCCACACATGCAGAAAGAAACAGAAAGAAACAAGTATATCCATACACATCCTGTATCAGTTATGATTTGTTCATGAACAATGGGTGTTTCTTTATTTGTATCAAACCAGCCTTCATCTGTGCCTCCCTCTGGGTTGATGTGGTGTGGAATCTGCAGTTGTCATGGTGAAATGACGGAGGCTGCGTGCACACCTGCAGGGAGCTTTTTGGTGGGTCTGATTTGGGCGAGAGGGGGTGTTTTCAAGTGTGTGACTCATGAAGCTGACGTTTACCCGCCGTAATGTCACCGGCTATGACACACGCCAGAGATTACTGCACTTAATCAGCTGTGGAAGAAGTCTTTAGATCCTTAACTTAAAGTTTTATGACCCTATCTTGCACCCGGTGCAGCGCAAAGCCCAACGCAAGTGTCTTTGCTAGTTTAAGACCGACACAGTTGTCAATTTCACATCCAGCGACAACAACGTTTCAATAGCAAATGCACCTGCAAACATCTGTGGCCCATGGGCGTGCTGGTCTTACAGGGAGGTGTGTTCAGGTGCATTCTGGGCGTGCTGGTCTTACAGGGAGGTGTGTTCAGGTGCATTCTGGGCGTGCTGGTCTTACAGGGAGGTGTGTTCAGGTGCATTCTGGGCGTGCTGGTCTTACAGGGAGGTGTGTTCAGGTGCATTCTGGGCCTGCTGGTCTCACAGGGAGGTGTGTTCAGGTGCATTCTGGGCGTGCTGGTCTTACAGGGAGGTCTGTTCAGGTGCATTCTGGGCGTGCTGGTCTTACAGGGAGGTGCGTTCAGGTGCATTCTGGGCATATTGCTATCTTGAGGCAGCGGGAAGTGATGGCGCCACTGACCAACAAAAACCTGGTCTAAAGTCAATAACGCAGCATTTCATCTGTTATTTTAACAGCGCATTAGTAAAATGCTCCTAGGCTCGTGCACAGCACACACACACTATGCTTGTTACACACACACACACACACACACACACACACGCACATGCAGAAGATTACAAATAAAAATATTAGGGTGTAAATCCTCCATCATAACAGCAATGCTCCAAGGTCCAAACGTGCGCCTGGCTTTTAAAGGGAATGGGAGATGATCTCTGATTGGTTGATGAATGGGAGATGATCTCTGATTGGTTGATTGCATGTTACTCCCAAAACACACCTCTGATTAATGAAGACACTAAGCACAACCCTTTAGGACCAGGCGCCCGGCACACAGGACCCTTTTTACTGCCGTCAAACTAGCAGAAGTGGATTTGGACTCGCCCTAAACACACCTGCACCAGGCGCTCCACGCCCTTAGACTCTCCTTCTCCTGTCCCTCCGTTATAACTTCACCTCCCAAAGATTCAGCTGTCGTTCTTAATTTCTCACTCATCCCTCTCTAACGCTTCCTCCACTTCTCTCCCTGCCCTCCAACACAAAAATGTTTCAACTCTGCTGAACATTTCAGGTCTGTATACCACCGTAGTTTACAACAGAGATCCTCAACAGGGGGTCCAGGACCCCCTAGGGGGTCCTCAGAGTCACTGCAGGGTGTGGCCTCCAAATATATTGTTAATTTTTTTAAAGTTTTCATCAAAAATTAAAAAGTCTTAACATGAATCCAACAGCAAATATAGAACCACACTGATGATAGGCTTACTGGCCTATAGGTAAGGTATAGCCACTATAGCTATCCACAGATATAGTTAGTCCTTAAGGGTTCACATGTATGTTTAACATTAAAAACATGATTTGTAAAATCATGTCAACAATTATTATTTTAATAGCTTAATATTCATATGCAAAAATAAAAAAAAGGTATTTATAAAAGGCTTTAGGCCGCCTTACAGGTCCAGTTTAACATGCAACTTCATTTTATACAATATATGTAGTAGGGGGTCTGTCGTGGAAGTTTCCTTTGCAGCAGGGGGGAGAGTTTTCAGAGTTTAGTAAATTTAAACAAATAAGACAGACTGAGACTAAAACCAAGTTGGGTTTTTGTATTTTATTAAAAAAGATATATTTGCAAATAGGATCAACATGATTTCACAAAAGGCCGCAGCCCCGTGTGGAGTCAGTTTCTCAAATGAGTGAACAAGAACACCAGGCTTATATGCATCTTCAGAGTGACAGCACATACGCACTTGGATTATTATGACGCTACAGTTCTTATACAGGCAATCTGATACACATGAAGACAATCAGAGGAATACAAGAGACATCTTGGAGTCATCTCACCTCCTCCTCCCTGTACGACTTTCACCCCCCAGTTACATCTTAACTGGCATGGGAAAACATGAGATAGTTTTAGGGTGACCTCGTACCTTTATCGGTTCAGCCTAACAGTGCTCACATAATGTTCCAGACTGGACGTCTCACAAAGTTTAGAATCAAAATCTGCATGTGGGAAATGAGATAGACTCTTTCAGCATTTGTGGGAGAATTAAAGTAGAAATAAAACATAAAAATATAAGGAATTGTGCTTAAATGTAATTTTCCCATTACAGGTCCCTGCTCCGTCTCTCTTTCGGTTAAGGGGTCCGTTGAAGACCCCTGGCTTACAGCACCGGCAACATCAAGACGACTGAAGACACAGCACTGATGGACGGCGAGCGTTTTGGGAACGAGTCCAGGGAACGGCAAACAGCCGATGGCGTGTGAAGCAGCTACCACACTGAGCTCTTAAAATAAAAGCCTCCATCCATCCTTCAACCGGGAGTTAAAAGAACACATGCCATCTTTGCACAAATCCAAGTCATCCATCCCTTTTCTGACGAACCGGAACGGGCAGCTCCACGAGGTCAGCCATACTGGATGAACTGGATGAATACTTCATATTTAAAGGACTGTTTGTGATGATGAGCCTGTATCTAAATATAGCGCTGGGAACGCTAGCGCTAGTTTGATAGAGAGGTTGAAGGTATTAGTTCTTAGGATGTACTGGTGTTTCCTCCTCTCATTCCCCCTGCTCTGTCTTGTTCCCCCTGCTGGCGTGTTTCCCCTCTCATTCCCTGCTCTGGTGTTCCTCCCCCCCATTCCCCCTACTCTGTCTTGTTCCCCCTGCTCTAGCGTGTTTCCCCCTCTCATTCCCCCTGCTCTGGTGTTTCCCCCCTCATTCCCCCTACTCTGTCTTGTTCCCCCTGCTCTGGCGTATTTCCCCTCCTATCTCCCTGCTCTGGCGTCTTTTCCCCTCTCTCATTCTTCCCCTGCTCTGGCGTGTTTCCCCCTCTCATTCCCCCTACTCTGTCTTGTTCCCCTGCTCTAGGCGTGTTTCCCCCTCTCTCATTCCCCTGCTCTAGTGTGTTTCCCCTCTCATTCCCCCTGCTCCTGTGGGCGTGTTCCCCTCTCATTCCCCCTGCTCTAGCGTGTTTCCTCCTCCTCATTCCCCGCTGCTGGGGGGTGTTTCCCCTCTGATTCCCCCCTGCTCTAGGTGCTTTCCTCCTCCTCTGTTCCCCCCTGCTCTACGTTGTTTCCCTCTCTCATTTCTCCCCCTGCTCCATGCGTGCTTCCCTCCTCATTCCCCCTGCTCTGGCATGTTTCCCCTCTCATTCCCCCGGGCTCTGGCGTGTTTCTCCTCTCATTCCCCCTGCTCTGGCATGTTTCCCCTCTCATTCCCCCTGCTCTTTTCCTCGTCTCCCCCTGTCCTGGGGTCTCTCATTCCCCCTACTCTGGCGTGTTTCCCCCTCTCATTCCCCCCTGCTCTGGCATGTTTCCCCCTCTCATTCCCCCTGCTCTGGTGTGTTTCCCCCTCTCATTCCCCCCTGCTCTGGCGTGTTTCCCCCTCTCATTCCCCCCTGCTCTGGCGTGTTTCCCCCTCTCATTCCCCAATTTAAAAAGATGTTCAAAGAAACTATATTCCAGAGGTACAGATAAATACAGTGCAATTAATTAATAATTTGGGCTTACATTGAACAATGTGTAGTATGTGTATAATTATTGTTTATAGGTAAATATATGAATTTCCATTAATTACAATTTTCTTATCTCTGTTGACTTATTATTATAACATTATTATTATATTATATTATTAGTATAACACATTTAATAGGAAAGAAAGGGTATAAAGGGGTAGGAGTACATAAGTTTTACTTCTTACTCCTTTTTGAATGTGTAAATAGAGGTCTTTAAGTACAAGAAATTATGGAGTTTTATTTTTTTAACTGTTCTTTTTTTACATTACTATTTTCCTTGGATGTTGTATTGTATTTACATGTTCAAAAATAAAAGCTATAAATATATAAATAAATAAATAAATAAATAATGCCTGTCGGACGCGGACCGGGCTCGGATAGAAAAATGCGGCCCGATCCGCACTTATACCAAGAACCATGCTAACCATGCTAACCAGCTAACGGTGGACCAATCACGTGCTCAGTCGAACAAATATTATTACATTCTTGAAAAATAAACCAGCTTAGAGACATCTGGTCTGGACCAAGGCCCGCATATCAATTTAGGTTCACGATAAATGTTGGCCCGCCCATTTGTGCACCAAAAAAACTGTTCAAACGGCAACTACACCACGCTTAGAGCAGAATTTGGTAGATTTGCCGGCTTTGAGACTCCCAGAAATTCCCCCAGAAGCAGAAGAGTTTTCTCTAAATTAAAGCTGGGAAACAGGTTGGCTGTGAGGCGACTTTTAAAATGTAATCTTTGATTTGCTCAATTTACCAAATACTCAGATTTCTAAGGAACTATTTGCTGCCTTTTTTTTTTTTTTTGGAGCTTTATGTGGACCAAACTGTGAGTGAGATAGATTATATGAGACATGGAATAATACAGCCAAAGATATTTGACTTTTTCTAAATAAAAGCATGGAAATAAACTATTTGTCTGGCCCTTGATGCGATCCTCCTTTCCCAGTAGAAGCTAACAGAGAAGAACACCCAACACCAAACCGGATGGAGAAAGATCACCAATGACTTATGGCACCCAAAAGACCAGCTTAGCTCCTGTCATCTTGCAAAGATACTGTGCTGCACATAGTCCCAATTGGATCAATGCTTTCTGCTATTGAGAATGTGGAGATGACGTCACTACACAGTGCCCCGCCCCCTTCTGCCATTTTGGGAAACACCGCTTTGTAAAAAAGCTCCAGTGTCTCACACGATTGTCGTGGAAACCGTAGGAACCGTGTGTTAAAGTTTTTTCGTTTCCCTACATGGAAAAAGCACGAAAGAGAGCACGTCTCCGATTTCGACGTCGTATTTCTTGGGTGGCTGCAATTAGAAGAAAGGACCTTTCTCTGGTCCAGCACGGAGACACCACACTGACTGGAAAGGATCCCTACAGAGATAGACCTTTTAGTTAAAGAGTAAGATCCTTTTAGTTTAACATCAAACAGCCCCGAAATCACCATCACCAAACTCCACCAGACTCCATGTAAATAATCAGGACTTTTAGCGTGTATAGAGCCAGCATATCTCCACCAGACTCCATGTAAATAATCAGGACTTTTAGCGTGTATAGAGCCAGCATATTTCCACCAGACTCCATGTAAATAATCAGGACTTTTAGTGTGTATAGAGCCAGCATATCTCCACCAGACTCCATGTAAATAATCAGGACTTTTAGCATGTATAGAGCCAGCATATCTCCACCAGACTCGATGTAAATAATCAGGATTTTTAGCGTGTATAGAGCCAGCATATCTCCACCAGACTCCATGTAAATAATCAGGACTTTTAGCGCTTATAGAGCCAGCATATTTCCACCAGACTCCATGTAAATAATCAGGACTTTTAGCATGTATAGAGCCAGCATATTTCCACCAGACTCCATGTAAATAATCAGGACTTTTAGCGTGTATAGAGCCAGCATATCTCCACCAGACTCCATGTAAATAATCAGGACTTTTAGCATGTATAGAGCCAGCATATCTCCACCAGACTCCATGTAAATAATCAGGACTTTTAGCATGTATAGAGCCAGCATATCTCCACCAGACTCCATGTAAATAATCAGGACTTTTAGCGGTATAGAGCCAGCATATCTCCACCAGACTCCATGTAAATAATCAGGACTTTTAGTGTGTATAGAGCCAGCATATCTCCACCAGACTCCATGTAAATAATCAGGACTTTAGCGTGTATAGAGCCAGCATATTTCCACCAGACTCCATGTAAATAATCAGGACTTTTAGCGTGTATAGAGCCAGCATATCTCCACCAGACTCCATGTAAATAATCAACTTTACGTGTATAGACCAGCATATCTCCACCAGACTCCATGTAAATAATCAGGACTTTAGCGTGTATAGAGCAGCATATCTCCACCAACTCATGTAAATATTAACTTTGAGCTGCATACACCACCAGACTCCATTAAATATCAGGACTTTAGCATGTATAGACCAGCATATCTCCACCAGACTCAGATGTAAATAATCAGGATTTTAGCGTGTATAGAGCCAGCATATCTCCACCAGACTCCATGTAAATAATCAGGACTTTTAGCGCTTATAGAGCCAGCATATTTCCACCAGACTCCATGTAAATAATCAGGACTTTTAGCATGTATAGAGCCAGCATATTTCCACCAGACTCCATGTAAATAATCAGGACTTTTAGCGTGTATAGAGCCAGCATATCTCCACCAGACTCCATGTAAATAATCAGGACTTTTAGTTGTATAGAGCCAGCATATCTCCACCAGACTCCATGTAAATAATCAGGACTTTTAGCATGTATAGAGCCAGCATATCTCCACCAGACTCCATGTAAATAATCAGGACTTTTTAGTGTGTATAGAGCCAGCATATCTCCACCAGACTCCATGTAAATAATCAGGACTTTTAGTGTGTATAGAGCCAGCATATCTCCACCAGACTCCATGTAAATAATCAGGACTTTTAGCGTGTATAGAGCCAGCATATTTCCACCAGACTCCATGTAAATAATCAGGACTTTTAGCGTATATAGAGCCAGCATATCTCCACCAGACTCCATGTAAATAATCAGGACTTTTAGCGTGTATAGAGCCAGCATATCTCCACCAGACTCCATGTAAATAATCAGGACTTTTAGCGTGTATAGAGCCAGCATATCTCCACCAGACTCCATGTAAATAATCAGGACTTTTAGCGTGTATAGAGCCAGCATACTCCACCAGACTCCATGTAAATAATCAGGACTTTTAGCATGTATAGAGCCAGCATATCTCCACATGTAAATGGGTGAATTAAGGGTTTATTTCAACCAAACCAGAGTGGTGATTGTTGGAACAGTGCAAAGATGAACCAAGACAGCTTTTGGTAGTTTTATTTAGTTTCTGTCCACTTTGAATGAAGTGTGTTTTACGATGATAAAAGTCCTGATTATTTACATGGAGTCTGGTGGAGTTTGGTGATGGTGATTTCGGGGCTGTTTCATGTTAAACTAAAAGGATCTTACTCTTTAACTAAAACGTCTATCACTGCAGGGATCCTTTCCATAATGTTGTGACACACTTAGAATAATAATCTGAGTCTGTCAGCAGCAACAACAGAACTTTTAGGGAACACTAACTGATTAATATACTGGGCCAGTTTCAGAGATTGTTGTTCCTATCAGTTTGTCCCTGTAAGGGCCCTTTTCTTTCGCTGCCTTCTTCTTAATTTTCTCATAATTTCTCTGTTTAAACCATGGATGTATTAAGAGAACAAAACGCCTTGATGTGTGGCAACCGATAGCGTAGGATCCCAAAATGGTGGACGGGCTCAGACACCTCCCAAATCGTGACGTATGTCCTCATTCTCTATAGAGACAATATCCATTATGGAAGGGGCTTTTTCCATCAGCCTTTCAATGCTTCAACTTTCAACCGTTTTCAGAATTATTCAGAGTTTGTGCTGGAGGTACACTGACCTCTTCCTGTTGGGTGTTGTAAAGTAAATTAATCAAACTACCGAAAAGTTTAAACCGGCAGCACACTTTAGCCGTCAGCTTTCTCAATAATAATCTTACACGATCACATGATCCTTTAAAAAGGCGTTAAAGTTAAAATAGTTAAGACAGGAAACAGATATTATTCATGCTGAAACTACAAGATATATCTCCACAGAATGTGTTGTTATAGCTTTAACAAGGCTCCCTATGGCTGCCTGTCTTTCTGTTTCTTTCTCTCTCTCTCTCTCCCTCTCTCTCTGTCTCTCTCTCTCTCTCTCTGTGTCTCTCTCTGTCTCTCTCTCTGTCTCCCTATCTGTCTCTGTCTCTCTCTCTCTCTCCCTCTCTCTCTCTCTGTGTCTCTCTCTGTCTCTCTCTCTGTCTCCCTATCTGTCTCTGTCTCTCTCTCTCCCTCTCTCTCTCTCTGTCTCTCTCTGTCTCTCTCTTTCTCTCTCTGTCTCTCTCTCTCTGTCTCCCTATCTGTCTCTGTCTCTCTCTCTCTCTCTCTCTCTCTGTGTCTCTCTGTCTCTCTCTTTCTCTCTCTGTCTCTCTCCCTCTCTGTGTGTCTCTCTCTGTGTGTCTCTCTCTCTCTCTGTCTCTTTCTCTGTCTCTCTCCCTCTCTGTGTCTCTCTCTCTCTCTGTCTCTCTCTCTCTCTCTCTCTCTCTCTCTCTCTCTGTCTCTGTCTCTCTTTCTCTCTCTCTGCTCTCTCTCTCTGTGTGTCTCCCTCTCTGTCTCTCTCTCTTTCTCTCTCTGTCTCTCTCTGTGTCTCTCTCTCTCTGTCTCTCTCCCTCCCTCTCCCTCCCTCCCTCCCTCTATCTCTCTCCCTCTCCCTCTCCCTCTCTCTGTCTCCCTCTCTCTCTCTCCCTCTCTCTCTCCCCCTCCCTCCCTCCCTCCCTCCCTCTCTGTCTCTCTCTCTCTCTCTCTCTCCCTCTCTCTCCCTCTCTCTCTCTCCCTCCCTCCCTCCCTCTTAAAGCCATGTTGTCTGAAAGAGCAGTGTGGTGTTTTACTGATGGAGGATTTAGAGCAGAAGGACAGCGATGCACAGGGGTCCACCGTGGGACACATGCTGTCCATTAAGAGAGCACGCTAGGCTGCACCTGGCCGGCACCATGGGGGTCCTGGGACAGGATGGGGAGGGGCTCCAGCCACCAATGTTTTTCTCAAAATCCCTGAATCTCTTAGGCTGACTTTACTGTCTTTCAGAGCTTGTAGCGAGCTCTGCTTTAAGGCTATAACAACAGATAGTGGTATGATGTCATATGTCATATCAAAGACATGATACTAGATAAGTATAGAAATTGAGTAATATTGTTGTGTGCGAAGGTGGATAATGATGATGATGATGATAAACAATATTACCATTATGGTTGTCATCATTAACTATGATATTATTTACCTTAAGGTGGCAATGGTAATGTATATAAGCACTGACGCTTAATGGGTATATGTAGATGTGTATGTATGTATGTATGTAGATGTAGGCATGTTTTAATTTGTTTTTAATAATGTGACAAGGGGGGGCTTTACATAAGCTGAAGCTTCTGACCCTTCCCTTTGGTTAGGACCAATAAAATTCATTTATTCATTCATTCATTCATTCATGTGGTACTAGACAATCTAAAGCAGTGTTTCTCAAATAGGGGTCGGTGTACCCCTAGGGTACTTTGGAGTACTGCAGGGGGTACATGAGATTCCTTTTAGAAATGTTAATTTCAAATATATCAGTCATGCATAATTCATAATATTCATTTAGTTATTGATTCTAAACATCTGAAGTAACATGTAAGTGTGTTTCAGTTACAAGCTGTTTAAGTAAATCAGACACTAATGGTGCAGAGCTGTAATGTAGGCCTACCTCTTTATATAAAGCCTTCTTTTCTACCAAAAATGCTTTGCCCTCGTTAGGGGGTACTTGGCTAAAAAATCTTTCAAAGGTACATTATTGAAAAAAGTTTGAGAACCAGTGATCTAAGGAATCCATTTGGTCCCAAACATGTAACGCTAGCTTTTTGGTAAAGGTTTTTGTGGAGGAGAAAACTGCCATGGGCATATTCAGAGGGTACTGTTGACCTGGCCGGCATGACAGTGGTGCAGGGGGGAGGACAAGGGGGAGGACAATGGATGGATAGAGGCGAGAGAATACAAAGAGAAAGGAGGGAAAGAAGAGAGGAGGGAAAAAGAGAGAGCAATGCGTAGCTCCCATGGCGCCATTTTGATGCTACCAAGCCATCACCTCCCGTTAGCATCCCATTGGCTCCCATTCATTCTGACGTCACTTTGACAGAGAATAACTTTACATCTGAAGAGTTTAAAGACTCTATTTGTCCGTTGTTTATTTCTAAAGAAACACGACAATGTATAAAAGGCTCCATTACCTTGTACCTCACGTTATGGCTCCGTAGCAGACGCTTTTATAACAATAGGCTAACGATTGGGTCATAACCACGAGACTTACTGTCACACAGTAGAGGAATTACCGTATAGTACAGGAGAAGCTCTCAGGCAGTTTGGACTTCCATTATCTGTTTAGGTTTAATGACTAATGTTAACTAGCATGTTAGTGATCAGTAATTAGCCTGTGCCTATGTTATCTCCTTACATATACCTACGCTCTCCGTCTCTGTAACATTGGGAATGATTGAGATTTCTCTCGGCACAGCTACCAGAAGACTTCACACTTTCAGACAGGTTGCTCACGTCACATCTACCTCTAGCCTGACCAGCCGGCCCCAACATCCAGATGTTGAGGTCTGGGGGGAACTCCCCATTGGTCAGGGCTCAATCCGAGGGGCGGGATCAACGGTTGTCTTTCAAATTCCCTCTGCACGCAATAGGATAGCTCTCCAACCAATCAGAGCAACGAAGAAGGTAGCAGAGCTAGCTGGTGGATTAAACTTTAAACACCCAACACATCTTCCTTTTTTAAGAATAACTAAAGTGCCGTTCTTTGTTCTTTTCTAAAAGAAAAGCTGAACTCCAAGTCTTCCAGAAGACCTCTGTTCACCAGCAGTAGCAGCAGCCATAAGCCCCGCCCACCCAGTCTATACACGATGTGATTGGCCTGACCAAAATTTGGTTTTTCCAGCTCGCAAGCCAACGGAGAGTTACTAGACTGACCCTGGCTGCAAAATAAATTTGCTGCCGCTAGGGTGGTCTAGATTTCTAGGCTAATCTACGTCTTTAAGCTCAGTTGGAGGCTGCTCAGTAACGCTCAGCCAGCACCGGAGAAGAGACATATCCTTCGCTGGTCTCGGTCCAGAGACAGGGGGTCTGGTGCTCCACTTCTGTAACTGTCTATAATTTCGGGGAACAGGTGCAGAGCTCGGGGTGGTGTCCCAGAAACTTTCACCTCCTCCTCAGCTCCATCTACAGTACAGGCCAAAAGTTTGGACTATCAGTCTGAACTTAGTCACTTATGTATATTGTGTTGGATATTTTATAATGTTTTTAATGCTATTATGTTATTATTTACTTATATACAGTACAGGCCAAAGTTGAAAACCCTTTTATTAAAATGTTTTTTTTTATTTTCATGACTATTTACATGTGTGATTCTCTACCGATAGGCATCAACAGTATGAATGAACGAATATATGGACGAATTAACAAAAAGTGAAATAACTGAAAACATGTCTTATATTTTAGATTATTCAAAGTAGCCACCCTTTGCTTTTTGATAACTCTGCAAACCCTTGGTGTTCTCTCAATGAGCTTCATGAGGTAGTCACCTGAAATGGTTTTACCTTCACAGGTGTGCTTTGTCAGGGTTCATTAGTGGAAGTTTTTCCCTTATTAATAAAAAAGCAAAGGGTGGCTACTTTGAAGAATCTAAAATATAAGACATGTTTTCAGTTATTTCACACTTTTTTGTTAAGTACATAATTCCATATGTGTTCATTCATAGTTTTGATGCCTTCAGTGAGAATCTACAATGTAAATAGTCATGAAAATAAAAAGGAAACGCATTGAATGAGAAGGTGTGTCCAGACGTTTATCCTGTACTGTGTGTCTTCCTCCTGTCCTCTGTTGCTGACTTCTTTCTACTCCGGCTGCTGCTGCTGCTGCTTCTCTCCATCTCGCCGCTCACAACTCCACGCTGATGATGTCAGCATCAGAGCACATGGCCGCCATTCACCTCGTACAGAGGTTGGACGCTAAACACACCTTTTGCTCGGTGAGCGTAGCCGGCTTTACTGGCTCATGTGTCTGTTCTTGTATTTGGAGAAGCTTGACTTCTGTGGGAGTCACACATAAGGGAGAGTAATGGAGAACGCTGTTTCTATAGAGATTATTTTTGTTGAAATGGATTCTTAAAATTAGTATTGAAAAAAGTATCGCTACCGGCTGGGTTGACTGGGGAGTGTGTGTGTGTGTATGTATGTATGTGTGTGTGTGTCTCTGTGTGTGTGTGTGTGTGTGTGTCTCTGTGTGTGTATGTATGTATGTGTGTGTGTGTATGTGTGTGTGTATGTATGTGTGTGTGTGTCTGTGTGTGTGTATGTGTGTGTATGTATGTATGTGTGTGTGTCTCTGTGTGTGTGTGTGTCTGTGTGCGTGTGTATGTATGTGTGTCTGTGTGTGTCTGTGTGCGTGTGTGTCTGTGTGTGTCTGTGTGTCTCTGTGTGTGTGTGTGTGTCTCTGTGTGTGTGTGTGTGTCTGTGTGTGTGTCTCTGTGTGTATGTGCGTCTGTGTGTATGTGTGTCTGTGTGTGCGTGTGTGTGTATGTGTGTCTGTGTGAGTGTGTGTGTGTGTGTGTGTCTCTGTGTGTGTGTGTCTGTGTGTGTGTGTGTGTGTGTGTCTCTGTGTATCGTGTGTGTGTGTGTGTGTGTGTGTGTGTGTGTGTGTGTATATGTATCTGTGTCTCTGTGTGTGTGTGTGTGTATATGTATCTGTGTTTGTGTGTGTGTGTGTGTGTGTCTGTGTGAGTGTGTGTGTGTGTGTTCTGTGTGTCTGTGTGTGTGTGTGTGTGTATATGTATCTGTGTCTCTGTGTGTGTGTGTGTGTATCTGTCTGTGGGTGTGTCTCTGTGTGTGTGTGTATATGTATCTGTGTCTGTGTGTGTGTGTGTGTGTCTGTGTGTGTGTGTATATGTATCTGTGTCTCTGTCTGTGTGTGTGTGTGTGTGTGTGTATATGTATCTGTGTCTCTGTGTGTGTGTGTGTGTGTGTATCTGTCTGTGGGTGTGTCTGTGTGTGTGTGTTAAACACAGCAACCTATTTATAAAGCCAGGCAGCAGCAGCCTCTCCCACTGATGTGTGTAATCTCTGCAGCTCAGGTGTTAATGAGGCTCCGGAGACTAACCGTGGGTGCGTGCATGACACTTGTGAGGAGAAATTATTTCTGCTCTCACAAGTGTCACATTTAATTAAGAGACATATAAAGGGAATGCAAAAAAAAAAATGTAATAAAAAGTGATGGGTATATGTCAGAACAGGTGTTGATAGTTCAGGCTCTTAACTGTGTGTTGCGTGTTGCAGCAGCGCCCTCTACTGGACGCTCTCATGAATTATAATCATAAGAATGGGCACACACATGTGTTGTACATAGGGTGACCAGACGTCCCGAAAAATTCATTCGGGACAGTCCCGAAATCCAAGCAGTTGTCCTGAATCCCGAATCCTGCCCTAACTGTCCTGAAAATTACAGCAAATTCTGAAGAGCAGACTCTCAAGTAGTTCAAGTTGAAGTTTATTGTCATATGCATATTCGATTACATTACATTTTATTTATAGCATCAAATCATAACAAGAGTTATCTGGAGACACTTTACAGATAGAGTAGGTCTAGACCACACTCTATAATTTACAAATAATATCAGTACGAAGTACCACAGCAATTAAATACAATGTGTGTAATTGTCGCAGTTACATTATAATAATGTATAATTTCTTTTCAACCAACGTCAACCCAATCATTTTGAATTATATAAATTGCATTTTGTGATTTTATTTGGTAAGAGTAAAGGGCTTTTATTTTGAAGTCTCCGCGCAAGGCCTCTCGGGACCCTCGTGAGTGAGAGAGTCTGCGAGCTACCAGCAAGCGAAGCTCGGATAATTTAATGCTCCGATAAAAGTTTGAAGGCTGTTACAGCGGACGTCAGCGATCTGAGGAACCCTCTGTTCCCTCGTGTACAGCATGCAGCCAACGAGGTAGCTTGTTCAGTGAATGTTATTTTACATGCTGTGCATGCCGTTGTATGTTCATATTAAGCTAATGTGGTCTTTATTTTCTCCTTATACTGTGTGTTTAGTTTTCACGGTGGATTTGGAGAAGCTTCAAATAAATCTGTAGCAAGAAAACCACTTGTGTGTGCCAGTGCTTTGAGGGAATTATAATTCAATATACATACAGTACAGGCCAAAAGTTTGGACACACCTTCACATTAAAAGTCATTCATGACTATT
>NC_053126.1:170000-180000 GCF_010015445.1 Perca fluviatilis
CATCGTTAACGGCTCAAACCATCGTTAACGGCTCAAACCCTCGTTAAAGGCTCAAACCATCGTTAACGGCTCAAACCATCGTTAAAGGCTCAAACCATCGTTAACGGCTCAAACTATCGTTAACGGCTCAAACTATCGTTAACGGCTCAAACTATCGTTAACGGCTCAAACTATCGTTAACGGCTCAAACCATCGTTAACGGCTCAAACCATCGTTAACGGCTCAAACCATCGTTAACGGCTCAAACCATCGTTAACGGCTCAAACCATCGTTAACGGCTCAAACCATCGTTAACGGCTCAAACCATCGTTAACGGCTCAAACCATCGTTAACGCACCATCGTGCGGCTCAAACCCACCGTTAACGCACAAACCATCGTTAACGGCTCAAACCCTCGTTAAAGGCTCAAACCACCGTTAACGGCTCAAACCATCGTTAACGGCTCAAACTATCGTTAACGGCTCAAACTATCGTTAACGGCTCAAACTACCGTTGAACGTCAAACTATCGTTAACGGCTCAAACTATCGTTAACGGCTCAAACTATCGTTAACGGCTCCAAACCGCCGTTAACACAAAACCTCGTTAACGGCTCAAACCCTCGTTAAAGGCTCAAACTCGCCGTTAACACCAAACCACGTTACGCCGGCTCAAACCCTCGTTAAAGGCTCAAACCATCGTTAACGGCTCAAACCCTCGTTAACGGCTCAAACCCTCGTTAAAGGCTCAAACCATCGTTAACGGCTCAAACCCTCGTTAAAGGCTCAAACCATCGTTAACGGCTCAAACCATCGTTAACGGCTCAAACCATCGTTAACGGCTCAAACCATCGTTAACGGCTCAAACCATCGTTAACGGCTCAAACTATCGTTAACGGCTCAAACCATCGTTAACGGCTCAAACCATCGTTAAAGGCTCAAACCATCGTTAACGGCTCAAACCATCGTTAAAGGCTCAAACCATCGTTAAAGGCTCAAACCATCGTTAACGGCTCAAACCATCGTTAATAGCTCAAACCCTCGTTAAAGGCTCAAACCCTCGTTAACAGCTCAAACCCTCGTTAACAGCTCAAACCATCGTTAACGGCTCAAACCCTCGTTAACGGCTCAAACCCTCGTTAACAGCTCAAACCATCGTTAAAGGCTCAAACCATCGTTAACGGCTCAAACCCTCGTTAACGGCTCAAACCATTAATGGCTCAGAAGAGCAACGCGGAACAAGATGGCTGAGTGCTCGGAGAGGAGAGGTTGGGACCTGTGATTGGGCCAGGCAGGATGAAAGAGGCGAGATACGAAGGAAGGAGTCTGGCTGAGTGGTTTCCATGGTAACTGCTGATGAGGTGCAGGGGCTAAACAAAAGAGAGGGGTCCTTCTCGCTCGGTATGGATCACTGTCGCACGCACGCACGCACAAACAGAGACACACACACAGACACACAGAGACACAGAGAGACACACACACACACACACACACACACAAAAACACACACACACACCCCAGGACCCTAGGAAGACTAGCTGGTCGTCTAGGCGTCAGCTAATGGGGATCCTTATAATAAATACAAATACATAATACACACACACACAGAGAGACACACACACACAGAGACACACAAAAAAAACACACACAAAAAAAAAAAAAAATATATAAAATTTTTTTTTTTTTTTTTTTTTTTTTTTTTTTTTTTTTTTTTTTTTTTTTTTCTTCTTCTCACAAAAAAAAAAAAAAAAAAAAACAACTAAAATTACCACCAACATAATATAAATATTACAACAACAACCCCCCCCTGAACACATTTACAAAGACAGACTGGTGAGAAAGGCCAATAACATTGTATGTGACTACACACACCCCCCCTGGCATCACATTTTAAACAACTGCCATCTATGCGTCGTTTCTGCCAGCCCCTTCTGACCAAGATCAGATCCAAATTCTCTTTCGTACCACGAGCCATAAAGGCCTCAAATCAGTCAGAATAAGCTAGTCGTCCAGCTGGCCTGGTCATACCCAAGGGTGTGCAGTGTACTGTAGTGTGTGATGTATATTCTTCATGTTATGTCTGTCAGTGTATGATGTAAGGACTCTTTGTTTGTATCATATGTCTGATGTCTTGTCATAAAGGGCCTTGCGATTGTGCTGCAAACCCAACTGGCCCATGGGGACAATAGACCTTTTTCACGGCAGACATGTTGACATGTCATAGTAGGAAAAGCACAGGTGTATTCAAAACCATTTCTGATGGCTGCATTCCACTTAGGAGAGGTCCTGGTATTAAACCATTACTGATGGCTGCATTCCACTTAGGAGAGACCCTGGTATTAAACCATTACTGATGGCTGCATTCCACTTAGGAGAGGTCCTGGTATTAAACCATTACTGATGGCTGCATTCAACTTAGGAGAGGTCCTGGTATTAAACCATTACTGATGGCTGCATTCCACTTAGGAGAGACCCTGGTATTAAACCATTAATGATGGCTGCATTCCACTTAGGAGAGGTCCTGGTATTAAACCATTAATGATGGCTGCATTCCACCTAGGAGAGGTCCTGGTATTAAACCATTACTGATGGCTGCATTCCACTTAGGAGAGACCCTGGTATTAAACCATTAATGATGGCTGCATTCCACTTAGGAGAGGTCCTGGTATTAAACCATTAATGATGGCTGCATTCCACTTAGGAGAGACCCTGGTATTAAACCATTACTGATGGCTGCATTCCACTTAGGAGAGGTCCTGGTATTAAACCATTACTGATGGCTACATTCCACTTAGGAGAGGGCCTGGTATTGGTCATGCTGACTCAATGAAATATCTCACTGGGACACTTGATGGAATTGAACCATCGTTAAGGATATCAATTTCAGCTGTGCTTTTCTTACTATGAGCAGTCAACATGTCTGCTGTGAAAAAGGTCCATAAAGTTATCTACTACTACTACTACTACTACTACTACTACTACAACACATACACGTAATTTAGGGTTCAATCTTTTGAAGGGTGGGGGTTGTGGTGTTGAGAACTCCACTTTTGAGGTTGCATCGGCCAGTTTTGATTATTGGGGGGGTTGTAACTCCTGGCAATCACAGAATGAGCAGAGAGGTTTCAAACCGGAGTCTTTCTCCCTCTAATGCTGACAGCACAATCGACCAGAGCTGCAACTTTTACCTTATGTTGAGTAAAGATCTAAATTACCCTGATGGGGACTAAGGCTGCAACTAACGATTATTTTCATTGTCTGCTAATCTGTGGATTATTTTCTTGATTTATGGATTAGTTGTTTGGTTTCAAAACGTCAGAAAATGGTGAAAAATGTGGATCAGTGTTTCCCAAAGAAACTAGAGCATATTCACATTTAACAAGCTTAAACAATGACAATATCCCTATTCGCCCGGGATAAGTATTACCTGGTGACCTCCAGTCATTTGTAATAATTGCGGAGGTTGTCTGTGATCTTAATCCTGTGCGAATCGGTCATGTCTGTAATTTGTAAAGTAATAATTCCCCCGCAAATGACCTACCATATTTCGCCGAAAACGGAGGTCCTGTGATAATATTAGTCCCGTGCGAATGGGCATCTCTGATTTGTCCAGGATTTGGCGGGGCTTTTTTAGTTTTTTCAAGGTACCTTAATGTTTTGACAGTGTTTTGGGTGCTGGGTCATGTCGCTATACATCATACACAATTTGCAGAAAGAGAAAGATGAAAACCACCACAAGTGCGAAGACAAAAAGAATGATTAGATGGCGATGGATGACATGTATAGCAGCATGCCATCAGTAATGGTTTAATACCAGGACCTCTCCTAAGTGGAATGCAGCCATCAGTAATGGTTTAATACCAGGGCCTCTCCTAAGTGGAATGCAGCCATCAGTAATGGTTTAATACCAGGACCTCTCCTAAGTGGAATGCAGCCATCAGTAATGGTTTAATACCAGGACCTCTCCTAAGTGGAATGCAGCCATCAGAAATGGTTTAATACCAGGACCTCTCCTAAGTGGAATGCAGGGTAATGGTAATTACCCTGCCTCTCCTAAATGGAATGGGCTTTTTTGTTTTTTCAAGGTACCCATTTCCTTCTTTTGCGCCTTTTTATCCATCTTTCGCGAAGAATGGAGTGTTTTAACAGTGTTTTGGGTGCTGGGTCATGTCGCTATACATCATATACAAATTGCAGAAAGAGAAATGAAAACCACCACAAGCGCGAAGACAAAAAGAATGATTAGATGGCGATGGATGACATGTATAGCAGCATGCAGTAAGTATATTTTTTATGTTTGTATCATACATCTAGAGATAACGACAAGACATCGCCAAGCCATAGGCGCCGATTTATGTTTTCCTCTGTGGGTGCTCACGGGTGCACGCCCTTTAAAAAAAAAAAAAAGTAGTCAAAAATTTTTTGCATTTCGGACCTCAGGAAATGGACAGCAGCCGACACAAACACACACGCCTATTAACTCGATAATAAAAGGACAGCGCCACTTCTCACAAATGCAGATAGGATTGGAGATGAAAATGAAATGACAGCTTCGTGGGAAATTAAGAATCAATGCCACCGCTCCACTTAGCACCAGTGGTGTAGTCCAGGGTATACGCTGGTATACGGCGTATACTTACTTATTTTTCAGTCAGCATTGCGTATACCCACTTCTAAATCCCCCCTGATGCGCACCAGTCAGTAATATCTGTGAGCCAGATTGCCCATTTTTTCCTCAAGGATAGTGAAGCCATGACCCACCCTCCTCTGCCTCTAATTGGCTGGTACTCGCTGCTTTCACTGATGAGATTGGTAAACTTTAGGCATGAGGACTGATGAGCCATTCAGAGGCAGAGTAGGGCGGGTCATGCCGAGGAAAATATCGCTAATACCTCAGGTGCCAGTGAAAAAAAAACAAAAAAAAACCTCAGGTGCCGGTGCCACTTGACTACGATAACGGCAGCAGACCAAACAACAGATGAAGAAACAACACAAGCGGCGGTGTGCCACCCCAGTTGATGGAAGACATAATTCTGAGGTAAGTTTTAAGGTGGTTTTCCAAATGAATCATTATTTTAAACTACTGGCAAATTGCCAGTGGCAATATGACTGCACATTTAGAGGAGAAGAGATTTTGCCACCAATAGTTAGTGCGAGTCGGCTAATGTTATGTGAAGCTAGCTACGTAGTTTGGGATAATGTGGGGAAACCGGGGCATTGTTGGTTTTCAGTAAGTGTTTAATCAACCCAGTTCATAAGAATTTCATACCAGACTGATGAAACTGATTATCTCAATGTCTATGAAGCTTGTTTATTATTGTAAAGGTCAAAATTATAACGTTAGCCAAGTTACTTAGCCCTAAATTATAACATTAGCCAAGTTACTTAGCCCTAACTAACCTATATGATCTAGTTTAATTTTATAGTAGCTAGGCTGGTAGTTGATTTTTAAGTAAGTTAAAACACAAGAATGGGGACAAATAGTTTAAGATTCAGCCTAAAACAATATTGAGGTCTAATCAGGCTGTCTTATTTTGTATAGGGACAGATAACAATGAAAAGGAAGGGAGATATTGCTGACTTTTTTGTAAAGAGGCACAAATCAGGCCCAGATCAGGCCCAGGCAGACCCCACCCCTGAAACCAGCAGCCCTGGCAGCTCTCAACCGGGAGCTAGCCAGGCAAGTCAGTGTGAGTGTGTGTGTGTGTGTGTGTGTGTGTGTGTGTGTGTGTGTGTCTGTGTGAGAGAGAGACGGGGAGATGCATAATTATTTTTGTTGTTTCTGTAGACATCAATAATGACTGGCCAGACCTGTGGAGTGCTAAACAAACAGAAGACTTCAAATCCAAGAACCCCTGGTTGGGATCCAAAAACAAAAAATTGGGTAAGTTTAGGTAGATTGCTAGTTTGGGTAACTTCTGAAACAGATAACTTTGTGTGTGTGTGTGTGTGTGTGTGTGTGTGTGTGTGTGTGTGTGTGTATGTTTTTTTTTTTTTTGTTTTTTTTTTTTTTTTTTGTGTGTGTGTGTGTGTGTGTATGTGTGTATGTGTGTGTGTGTGTGTGTGTGTAAAGGACCATGCACACGTACAGCTGTGGATACAGGAGTAGTTACATTGTTTGTTTATGCTTCGCAGGATGTCTGGTCTGTAGCAGTGTGAACTCCATTGGGATCGACAAGGAGCAAGGTGTATCGCTCTCAAGAGAATGGATGAACTTTGAAATTCAAGTGTCTGGCCAGGGAAGTAGAACAACAAGTTTGTCAGTCTTGAGAAATAAGGTGAGGAAACATGCGTTGTCCAAGGCCCACACTCAGGCTGTGAAGGTGGCAGAGCAACAGAAAGAAGATGCCATTGAGAATGCAGTGGAGACTATGACTGAGTCCTACATGAAGGAAACTGAAGCTGTGTTTCGAACAGCCTACCATCTGGCCAAAAAGAACCGACCCTTTTCTGACCATGAGAGCCTCATTGAGCTGCAGGAACTGAATGGTGTAAAAATGGGCTCAATACTTCATTCACGTTACAGTGCAACACAAATAATACAACATGTTGCTAGTGAGATGCAGAGCAAAATCATCAGTAGCATTATAGCATCATCCAGTAAGTTAGCTGTCCTAATCGACGAGGCATCTTCTTTAAGTCACAAAGCTGTCATGACAGTTTCTATTAAAGCATCAATTCAAGAAGAAAGCCCTGAGTTCATATTCCTGGAACTTGTTGAACTGGAAAATCAGAGAGCAGATGGCATAGTACAGGCGTTACTCACCTGTTTAACTAATGCTGGCTTTACAGAAGAGTGGCTTCATGAAAACTGGGTAACATTTGTATCTGATGGAGCCAGTGTCATGCTAGGAAAGAAGTCAGGAGTAGCAACCAGACTGACTTCGAGATTCCCAAAGCTTTTTGTATGGCACTGCATGGACCATAGACTTGAACTTGCTGTGTCAGATGCCGTTGATGAGGTAAACTCTGTCAATCACTTTAAAACTTTTATCCAGAAGCTATACTCTCTGTATAGTGTGTCAAACAAAAATGAACGTGAACTTGTAAATGCAGCAGCTGAAGTAGGCTCACAACTTCTTCGCATTGGCAGAATCTTTGATGTACGCTGGGTGGCCAGTAGCTTTTGGACTGTTCGTGCTGTTTGGACATCCCTGGGAGCTCTTGTGCAGCACTTTAAAAATGCTTGCAGTGATGAGATGAGGTCCACCAAAGAGAGGCAGATGTACAGAGGTTTGTTAGACCGTGTTCAAAGTCCAGAATTCATTTGTGACCTTGGCCTCATGTACGACACTCTCCATGAACTAAGTCTCCTGTCACAGGAGCTTCAGTCTCGTTCTATAACTCTCCTCAGAGCAGAGCATCTGCTGAAACGCTCAATCAGAGTGATCCAGTCATTCAAAGAGAGTCCAGGTGAGAAATATAGTGAGGCTTTAGAAGCAAAACAGACTGGGGAGTATCGGTCTATAGCCCTGAAAACAAATGCAAAGCTGAAGTCTATCAATCCAGGCCAGTTCTTACAAAGCCTTGTGAACAATCTGGAGAAACGCTTGTCTTTTGAAGATGAGACCATCATGGACCTCAGCATCCTTGATCAGAGTAAGTGGCCATCAAAGCCCAGCATCCGCCATGGTGAAGAACAAGTTAAGCGACTTAACTTGTGCAAGCGATGTAACTTGTGCACAGACCAAGCACTGAATGGGATGCGGGACCTACTGGAAGAGCCCAGTAGTGAGCCCAAGGACCTAAAACCACTTATGAACTGTATGAAAACATTCCCTGTCAGTACAGCAGAGTGTGAGAGGAATTTTAGCCTTATGAACAATATAAGCTCAGACAAGAGGGCTGTCCTTCTGATCTCAAACATATCAAACTTGATGATGATTAATATCAACGGCCCACCAACTTCCAAGTTTGATCCTAGAAAATATACAAGGACCTGGTTGAAGAGCCATCGTGCTGCCTCTTCTGTGCGTTCTAGACAGTGCAGTGTGAAAGCTCCTGCAGAAAGCAAATTTGTCTGGAATATACTGTAGTATGAGCAAAGGTCAGAAACCCAGTGCTGGGTTGAGAGAGTATATCACTGTTGATGTGTTGTTAATGCATATATTTTTGTTAATTGTTAACTAAATATTGTTGTAACATATTATTTTGTTGAATGATTTACCGGTAAATGAACATGTTCAAAACAAAGCATTAATTCAAAAAATGATGATATTCAATATTTGTAGCGATATTTATATATATCTAACGAAGTATTCTATATAAATAGTGTTCAGCTATTGAAAACCAAATTCAATTTTATGACAGTGCACTTTTAAGTTTATCTGATTGGTTTTGATGTTTGGAAGAGAATGATTTGTGTGTTTTATTTAAGATGAAATATGAACAAGGATGCATTGTCAACTTCAGATTTGAAGTATTTTATTTAAATAAATGTGCAAAAAATAATCGAAACACCATGTTTGCCTCATGATAAATACATTTTACATTCATCCAGGCTGCTTGTGTGACCAGTAGTAACTACAAACTGCTCCTAATCAAGTCATGATCATTTTATAATAGTGAGCAAGTAGAAATGACAGATTTTTGGGTAAACTAAATCATAGTCTTACATGTCACTGTTTCTAAAACAGGGCTTTTTTCTGGACTACTTAAAAAAAAAAAAAAGTGAAAAATGAGAGTATACCCACTTCTCCAGGGACCACACCACTGCTTAGCACCAACTCCAATGTTTAATTTTAAATGAATGTAGCCTACTGGCAGTTTGGCACACGTGGTGCTCGAGCTCTGGAGCACCCACAGTATCGGCGCCTATGCTCCAAGTAATAGCTTATCAAAAATAATGCACAATCAAGCGAGGGGGCTCACTTCATAATTAGAGGTTAATGTTACAGATAAATCAAGCGTAAAGCTTGAGCTAATAGATTTTAACCTGGTGAAAGGTTTTGTTTTATCCATCTAACCGGACCCTGCTTGACACCACCCGGAGAAACTACTGTTTCTACTGTTGCTTAATGTCAGTAAATTCGAGTAAAATCACAGGCTTCGCTTATCCGTTCGAATGCGCCAGATGAAAATCAGACGTGGGTGGGTAATTTATAATTCACACGAGGTCCCTAGATAATACCTATCCCGTGCGAATAGGGCTTTAAACTGATTAATGGACCTTTTTCACAGCAGACATGTTGACTTGTCATAGTAGGAAAAGCACAGCTGAAGTTGATAACCTTAACGATGGCTCAGTTCCATCAAGTGTCCCAGTAAGATATTTCAGTGAGTCAGCATGCACAATACCAGGACCTCTCCTAAGTGGAATGCAGCCATCAGTAATGGTTTAATACCAGGACCTCTCCTAAGTGGAATGCAGCCATCAGTAATGGTTTAATACCAGGGTCTCTCCTAAGTGGAATGCAGCCATCAGTAATGGTTTAATACCAGGACCTCTCCTAAGTGGAATGCAGCCATCAGTAATGGTTTAATACCAGGACCTCTCCTAAGTGGAATGCAGCCATCAGTAATGGTTTAATACCAGGACCTCTCCTAAGTGGAATGCAGCCATCAGTAATGGTTTAATACCAGGACCTCTCCTAAGTGGAATGCAGCCATCAGTAATGGTTTAATACCAGGACCTCTCCTAAGTGGAATGCAGCCATCAGTAATGGTTTAATACCAGGACCTCTCCTAAGTGGAATGCAGCCATCAGTAATGGTTTAATACCAGGACCTCTCCTAAGTGGAATGCAGCCATCAGTAATGGTTTAATACCAGGACCTCTCCTAAGTGGAATGCAGCCATCAGTAATGGTTTAATACCAGGACCTCTCCTAAGTGGAATGCAGCCATCAGTAATGGTTTAATACCAGGACCTCTCCTAAATGGAATGGGCTTTTTTGTTTTTTCAAGGTACCCATTTCCTTCTTTTGCGCCTTTTTATCCATCTTTCGCGAAGAATGGAGTGTTTTAACAGTGTTTTGGGTGCTGGGTCATGTCGCTATACATCATACACAATTTGCAGAAAGAGA
>NC_053126.1:185000-197500 GCF_010015445.1 Perca fluviatilis
GCTGCTCGGCCGTTTGAAGCTGATGAGGATCTGGACTGCTGCTAGTTTGAAGCCGATGAGGATCTGGACTGCTGCCTGTTTGAAGCCGATGAGGATCTGGACTGCTGCTCCGCCAGAAGCCGATGAGGTCCTGGACTGCTGCTCTGTTAGAAGCCGATGAGGATCTGACCTGCTGCCCTCACGCAGCCGATGAGGATCTGGACTGCTGCTCCGCTTGAAGCCGATGAGGATCTGGACTGCTGCTCAGTTTGAAGCCGATGAGGTCCTGGACTGCTGCTCCGCTTGAAGCCGATGAGGATCTGGACTGCTGGTCCGCTAGAAGCCGATGAGGATCTGGACTGCTGCTCAGTTTGACTAATTGGATTACAGGCCTCTGATTACCTCACCAGCTTCTCTCCACCTCACTTATAATGTGGTGAAGGCCCTCTGACTCATCTGTCTGACTGCACTCACACATAATGTAGAGAATGTGTGTGTGTGTGTTTTCTATTGGGGGGTTGGTTTTTTGGGTTTTTTTTTTGTGTTTGTTTGTGTGTTTGTGTGTTCAGGTTTCTGTGTATGTGTCTGACATGTGGGTGTGTGTGTCGATGTTGTATGTGTGTGTGTGTGTCTGTTACAGGTGTTCTGTGTTTCATGTGTTTTTATGTGGGTGTCTGTGTTTCAGGTTTGTATTTCTGTGTTTCGGTGTTGTGTTCTGGTTTCTGATTTATGTTGTGTTGGGTGTGTGAAGAGAGAGTTTGTGAATGGGTTGTTCAGATGATGATGATATTGATATTAACTCGTGTTCTACAAAGTTGTGTTTCTACAAATGATTTATGTGATGATTTTGTTGTGTGTGTGTGTGTGTGTGTGTGTCTGTGTTTCTAAAAAATTATCTCCTACATTTTGTATTTTTTTTTTTTTTTTTTTTTTTTTTTTTTTTTTTTTTTTTTTTTTTTTTTTTTTTTTTTGTGTGTTTGTGTGTCTGGTTTCGTGTGTGTCTGTGTTCTGTGGTGTTTCTGTGTGTGTGTGTTGTATTTGTGTTTTATGTATTGTGTTTCTGTTGTTTGAGTTTATGTGTGTGTGGTGCTTGTGTGTGTCTGTGTTTCATGTGTGTATCTGTGTTCTGTGGTGTGTGTGCGTTTGTGTGTGTGTGTATGTGTCTGTGGTGTGTCTGTGTTTTAGTGTGTTGTGTGTTGTGTGCAGGTAGGTGTCTGTGTTCTTACGTGGTGTGTGTGTGTGTGCTTTGTTAGTGTGTCTGTAGTTTCTATGTGTGTGTGTGTGTTGTTTGTGTGTTCTGTGTTTCTAGGTGGGTGTTTTGTTGTGTGTGTGTATTTTCAGTGTGTTGTCTGTGGCTGGTGTGTTCGTAGTTGTGTGTGTGCGTCTGTATGGTAGAATACACATAATAGTTGTGTGTGTGTTTGTGTGTGTTGTGTGTGTGTGTGTGTGTGTGTGTGTGTGTGTTGTGTTTTTGTGTGTGTGTGTGTGTTTTGTGTGTGTGTTGTGTTTTTGTGTGTGTGTGTGTGTGTGTGTTGTGTTTTTGTGTGTGTGTGTTTTTGTTGTGTGTGTGTGTTGTGTTTTGTGTGTGTGTTTGTGTTTGTGTGTGTGTGTGTGTGTGTGTGTGTTGTGTTTTTGTGTGTGTGTGTTTGTGTGTGTTTTGTGTGTGTGTGTTGTGTTTTGTGTGTGTGTTGTGTTTTGTTGTTGTGTTTTTGTGTGGGGGGGGGGGGGGGGGTGTGTGTATCTGTGTGTGTTCTGTGTGTGTGTCCGTGTTTCAGTGTTTCTAGTGTGTGTTGTGTGTATGTGTCAGTGTGTGTTCAGTGTTTCTATGTGTGTGTGTGTTCTGTGTTTTGTAGTACTCAGTGTGTTCAGTGTTTTGATGTGTGGTGTGTTTCAGGATTGGTGTGTGTGTGTGTTTCGTGTGTGTTTGTGTAGTTCTATGTAAATTGAGGTGTCTGTGTCTGTGTGTGTGTCTGTGTTTCTATGTGTGTCTGTGTGTGTGTGTGTGTGGGGTCTGTGTTTCTGTGTGTGTGTTTCTGTGTGTGTGTTTGGATTCATCGTTCTATCGCACTATAGGCTGTTCACGTTACAGCTCTTTACTTAGTTTAAACTACTTCTATTTTAGGTATTTAATATATGGTCTAGTGGTGAAGTAGCATTGATCACTTGGGGGGCATTTTGTCCACACTGGGGCTAAAAATAATTGAGCAGAGGCAGGGATAGGTAGACCAGAAAGGGGGAAATCCGTACACTACAGCTCTAAAGCCTAAAAACCTCCACTATGTCCGTGCTGTGACCACTGCAACCACCTCGACGAATCACAAACATGCAGGAAAATGTTCGACACGCCAGAAAACAAATGGAGGCACTTAAAAAAAAAAGAAATCCTCGGCTAGCCCCCGGTGCTGCAGAGCGTGTTTGCCGAGCCTGAAATATTCACCACTGTGGCTTCGGTTGTAGAGATGTGAGCAGAGCCAGACCTAAGGGGCTGAGAAATATACCTAATAGGCACTATTTCAAGCCAACTGATAACAGAATGCCTACATCGTTTGGGAAAACATGGTAGTTGCGGAGGAAAACAATCATCCCGTAGAGCCCTCATCCTGTTTTGTATTTAAAGAGGAGTCAGATAGTAAACATAGCAGCTGCCAAATATCTATTGTGAAGCTGTAGGGGGGCTCTATTAGTACGGTGGCCCGGAAGTGCAAATCACAACAGCAAATAGAAAAACACTTCAACAAATCATGAAGCACAACGGCATTAATTTCTACCGGAAAAGGAAGGGCCTATCTAGCAGAGGACGGAGCCTCCTGATTGGACAGACGGACTGTATCGTACATATATACACACACACACACACACACACACACACACACACACACACACACACACACACACACACACACACACACACAGAGTGAGACACACACACACACACACACAAAGAGAGAGACACACACACACACACACACACACACACACACACAGAGTGAGACACACACACACACACACACACACACACACACAGAGGACACACACACACAACACACACACACACACAGAGTGAGACACACACACACACAGAGTGAGACACACACAGAGTGAGACGCACACGCACACACACAGAGTGAGAGACAGACACAGACACAGAGTGAGACACACACACAGACACAGAGTGAGACACAGACACAGACACAGAGTGAGACACAGACACAGACACAGAGTGACACACACACACAGACACAGAGTGAGACACACACACACAGAGTGAGCACACAGACACAGAGTGAGACACACACACACACAGACACAGAGTGAGACACACACACACAGACACAGAGTGAGACACACACAATAACAAAAACAGAGTGAGACACACACACACACAGAGTGAGACACACACACAGACACAGAGTGAGACACAGACACAGAGTGAGACACACACACACAGACACAGAGTGATACACACACACAGACAGAGTGAGACACACACACAGACACAGAGTGAGACACACACACACACACACAGAGAAACAATACACAGAGTGTGAGACACACACACACAGTGTGAGATACACACACACACACAGAGGAGACAACACACAACACAGAGGAGAAAACACAAAATACACACACAAACAAAAAAAAAAACAACAAACACACACACACACACAATAACAACAACAACAAACACACACACAACACACACACACACACACAAACACACACACACACACACAAAAAAAAAAAACAACACACAGAGTGAGACACACACAACACACAGAGTGAGAACACACACAGACACAGAGGAGACACACACACAGAGGAGAACAGACACAGAGGGACACACACACAGACACAGAAACACACAAACAAAAACAAAGTGAACACACACACAACACAGAGGAGACACACACACACAGAGAGAAACACACAACACAGAGGAACAACACAAAAAAACAAGAGACACACACACACACACAGGAGAACATAAATAACACACAACAACAACACACACACACACAACACACACACACACAAAAACACACACACACAACAATAAAAATACAAAACAAACACACACACAACTCACAAACAACACACAAAACACAACAACAACAAACACACACACACAAAACAACATAAAAACACACACACAACACAAAGAACACACACACACAGAACAACACAAACACACAACAATAAGCAACACAACACACACACACAACAAACACAAACACAAACACACAATAATATAATACAACAACAACACACATACACATACAAACAAACACAATAATAATACATACAACAATAAAAACAAACACACAGAACACAAACCACACAAAACAATAAACAACACACACACCAGAACCCAAACCTGCTGCACTCTTGACCCATTCCTCCAGGAGGAAATGGATTTCTCACCTCCACAAACAGGAAAAATCCCCTTCCCCAACCATCTCCTCCCTCACCCTTCCTCGCCTCCATCTCAGGTCTAATCCACTACATAAGAGCGTAACGGGCTTTCCAACAAACACGCCTTTTAACACAGAACATGTTGTCATGTTACTACTGCAACTCCAAACATATTTAATAGTTAGGGGAGCCTCCAAGTGATCTTTCTTGTTAGGGCAGTGGTATATAACGGGACCACACACTATCTCCCTTGTGGGGGGGAAGAGGTCCACCACACCTTATCCACACACACACACACACACACACCACACACCCCCCACCACCCCCCACACCCACACCCCACCACACACACACACACCACACACACCCTTTTCAATCTACAACACTAAACAACACAACAAAAACACAACCCACTAATCACACACACACAACACACACACACACACACACACTTATCCATAACCATACACACCACAAACCAACCCACCTACACACACACAACAACACACACACTTATACAATCCTCCTATACACACAACACACACACACACACACACACACATATAAACACCTTTATACACACAACAACACACACACACACAAACACACCCCACACAAACACACACACACACACACACCTATACACACCCCCCACCTTTAACACACACACACACACACACACACACCTTACATCCCCCTTTAACCACACAACACACAAACTTTATCCACCTACCAAACACACACACCACCCCTCCCACACCCCCCACCACAACACACAAACACACACACACACACCCAACACAAACACACACCAACCACACTACCCCCAATACAACACACACACACACACACACACACTATACCACACACTACACACACACACAAAAACAAAACTTACACCCCTCAAAAACACACACACACTATACCCTAAACAAACAAAACAACACACACAACACAACACACACACAACAAAAAAATTAAACAACAAAAAAAAAAACAAACAAACAAAACACACCACTCTAAACACACAAACACACACACACACACAACACACACACCACATCACACACACACACACACACACACACACACACACACCTATACAACTCCTTAATACACACACACACACACACACACACAACACACACCCATCCAACCTACTTCTATACACACACAACAATCCACCCACACACACACCACACACCACAATATCAAAAAAAAAAAAAAACACAAAAAAAAAAACCCCTAACACAAAATACACACACACACAACACAACACAAAAAAAAACAACCCTAATCACAAAACAAACAAAAACACACAACAACACAAAACCCCAAAAAAAAAACATCACAACCAAATATACCAAAACACAAAAAAACCAAAACACACACACACACACACACAAAACACACCCACATAAACCACCCTCCAACACACACACACACACAACACACACACACACACACAATCCAACAACCTAAACACACACACACACACACACACACACACACACACACAATACACATACCTTAATAACACAACACACACACACACACACACACACACACACTATACACAACCTATACAAACACACACACACACACACACACACACACACACACACACTTTATAAACAATCCTAACAGTACCTAATAACACAAACACAACACACACACACACACACACACACACACACACACACTATACACAATCCTACCTATAGTACTTAATACACACACAACACAACCTATACACAATCCTACTAACACACCTTTAATACAACAAACACACACACACACATACACAACCACCAGACCTAATTACACACACACACACACACCATCACAACCTACCACGCACCTAAACACACACACACACTTTATCACACCTACCTATAGTACCTTTAATACACACACACACAACACACACACACACACACAATATACACAACACATACCTTTATACACACACACACAACACTAACCCCTACACAACACACACACACACACACACACACACACACTATACATAATCCACCACATACATAATACACACACACACACAACAACACTTAACAACAACACACACCTTTACACACACACACACACACACACACACTTTATACACAATCCTACCTAAGTACCTTTTAAACACACACACACACACACACAATATACACAATCTACCACATACCTTATCACACCACACACACACACACACACACACATATACAATACTACACTACCTTAATACACACAACACACCATAACACAATCCTAACCACAGCACCTAAACACACACACACACACACACACACACAAACCCCTTATACACAATCCTACCTACAGTACTTTAATACACACACACACACAACACACACACACACTTTATACACAATCCTACCTACAGCACCTTTATCAATAATACCACACACACACACACACACAAAATAACCTACCTACAGTACCTTTAATACCAATAAAATAAAACACACTTATACACAACCTACCTACAGTACCTTTAATACACACACACACACACACACACAACAACAACACACTTTATAATAATAATCCTACCTACAGTACCTTTACTTAATACAACACAACACAAAACACACTTATACAAACAATCCTACCTACAGCACCTTTAAACACATACTAATACACACACACACACAATAACACACTTTATACACAATCTACCTACAGTACTTATCACACACACACACACACACAAACCTTTATAATAATCCTACCAACAACACCTTTACATAATACATACATACACAACAACACACACTTATATACAACCCTCACACACCTACAATATACACACAAACAACACATACACTTTATAATAACAATCCACCACAGCACAAAATACACACACAAAATAAATACACAATAAACACACTTTATACACAATCCTACCTACAGCAGCTTTAATGGGTGCAGATTTGATTAGTATTGCGATTCTAGAGAGTATTGCGATTCGATATTGGGTTTTTATTTTCCTTCTTTAACAAAAAATCTCTTCTCCAAACAATATATCACGAGACATTTCTAAAAAACTGATAGTTTTCTAAGAAGAATGCACATCCCTTGTCACTCAGTCAGTCAGTCAGTCAGTGTGACATTTATTTCATTTTAGCTGTTTTTATTTCACTTCTTATGTTCTATATTTTTAAACGTTTTCTGTTGAAAATGTTTAAATTATCCGAATGTCTCTTTAGTGTAGTCAGGCTGGGCAAAGAGGGGACTCAGCATGCAGGACGTAGACGCAAAAGTAAAAAAAAGGAGGATTCATTGTACAACAGCGGTACAACAAACAGGCAACGGTTTCCAAAATAAACACGGGGCAAAGGCAGAGTCAAAAACAGGCAGCGGTCGTGTGGCCGGGTTGGCTCACTGGGTGGAGCGGGCGCACGTGTGCTGAGAGGTTTATGCCTCGACTCAGAGGTCCAGGGCCCCCTCTCTCTCTCTCTCCCTCCCCTTTCTCACCTAGCTGTCCAGTCAAGATTGAGGGCAGAAAAGCCCCAAAAATGATCTTAAAAAACAAAAGGCAGCGGGCAAAAGGTACAAATCAGGTTACAGCAAATCAAAATAAACACTAGGCAGAGACTCGGGGGTCAAACACGGGCAACGTTTAGTGGAATCCATTTAGGACAAATGAGCTTTGGCTAGATCTGCACGAACACACCGCTGGTGGCTGTTTGGTTTTTCATTCAGCACGTTGTGTCTGAGACACATTTGTGTTGTTTGTCTACATCCATACATATTTAATACGTGCACGAAAAGCAAATTAATTTCTTTGCACTTTGGGCTATATGCATTCTGCAGTTTACTGTTGCAAAATAAACACAGACACAAAGACAAGGGCTTTAACATTACACTAC
The DNA here is from genome assembly GCF_010015445.1 of Perca fluviatilis. Classification (NCBI taxonomy): domain Eukaryota; kingdom Metazoa; phylum Chordata; class Actinopteri; order Perciformes; family Percidae; genus Perca; species Perca fluviatilis. The sequence goes on from NC_053126.1 coordinate 193,295, forward strand.
GGTTAGTCTTGCTTACTTACACCTTCCTCCACAGCGCTGTGGAGGAGGGTCTGTCTAGTCCACACAGCATTCTGGGATGGGAGGAAAACATGCTCTGGTTTATTGGCATTTCTTTAAACCAATCACAATCATCTTGGGCGGAGCTAAGCGCAAAACAGCCTCGGGAAGGAACTTATTTCGGTTGAACATGTGTACGTTTTTGTTGTTGTTGCAGGATGGTAGGGCAAAGACTCATGAATATTCATTAGGGAACTCATCCCTGATTGGCTAATACTCGTTAGTGCCCAAATTATGACAAAAAATATTTTTTTCTGGTGATTTGGGGTGTTATTTTGTGTCTCTGGTGCTTCCACACACATACAAACTTTGAAAAACACCATCCATGGTGTTCTGAGTGAGATATGGTTTCTGAATGTGTCCTGCCTTCAGTCTCCTGGTGAGCTGGTCAACATCTGCACGGCTTTCTACGTCACTAGCTGAAACTAGCTGGCTAATCGCAACCGCTAGCGCTAGCATGCTATCTTGTTCTCAACGGCAAAGCACTGCTACAACACATACTAGTTCACCATAATCTACCAGAAGAACTACTTCCATGTGCGCCCTGGTTTAGAAGAAGTCTCCCAGCTGATCCTGCCTTGGAACTGACTGTAGTCGGAGAAACAGCCTTTCTTTTACTGTCTATGGAGCTAGCTGACATTATCTAGGATCTGAGCTACTGAGCATGTGCGAGTGCAATCAAAGATAGTACCGAAGAAGAAGAAGAAAAGATGTCTCACTCTGTAGCTAAAACAGAGACCTGAACACAGGGTGAAAAGAGGAGCTGCAGCAATGTGCAGTACAACTAAAATATGGTGTTTTTTGATAATTAAACCATGTAAACCTATTCTGGTACAACCTCAAATTACAATTATGAACCTGAAAATGAGCCACTTTAACATGGGAGCCAAAATAAAAAGGCTCACACCACGCAGCCAGTGTGCAGGAGGCCTTAGACCTCAGAGAGTTGAACCCATATAGAGAGGGCAGCAGAGGCAGACAACAAGGCTTTTTTGTCTCTGAGTTGTCGGGTTGACCTCTCTTCTGCTGGTGAGTGCTGCGTTATGTGCCAGAAAGCTTTCTTCTTCCTCCGAATTCCTTCTACGCCGGAGGGGTGAGTAATGCGTGGAGCCGAGCTCTTAGCAGCCCTCATATCACAACAACGCGATGTGCAAACCCAGCGACTGCTTTTAGAGACTCTGCGCTGGACTCTGCGCTCGTGTGTGTGTTTTTTTATTAGGTTATTTGTCAGGGACCACGCACAGTTCAAGCCCTGTACCAGAGTTAGCTATAGGCTACAGCTAATATAATACTGTGGTCCCTGTGTGTGTGTCTGTGTGTGTGTATTTGTGTATTTGTGTATTTGTCTGTGTGCCTGTGTGTGTGCACGCATATGCACATGTGTGTGTGTGTGTGCGCGCATGTGGTCTGTCTGTGTGTGTGTGTGTGTGTGTGTGTGTGGGTGTGTGTGTGTGTGGTGTGCGTGGGATTGTTTTGTGTGTGTGTGTGTGTGTGCTTGTGTGTAAGCAAGCGTCCTGTGTGTGGGTTGTGTCGCCTGTTTGCCTGTGTGTCTGTGTGCGTAAGTCCTGTGTGCGCCGTGTGCCTGTGTGTGCTGTGTGTGTGCCCTGTGTGTGCTCTGCCTGTGTGTGTGTGTGTGCCTTGTGTGTGTGTGCCTGTGTGTGTGTCGTGTGGGCCTGTGGCCTGTCGCCCGTGTGCGTGTGGTGTGTCTCTGTGTCCCCTGTGCCTGTGTGTGTGCGGTGCCTGTGTGTGGTGTGTGTGGTGTGCCTGTGTGTGTGTGCCTGTGTGTGTGTGTGCGAGTAGCCGTGTGTGGTGCCTGTTTGCCTGTGTGTGTGTGTGTGTGTGCGCCCTGTGCCCGTGTGTCTGTGTGTGGTCCTGTGCGCTCTGTGCCTGTGTGTGTGGGTCCTGTGGTGCCTGTGCGGTCCTACCTGTGTGTGGTGTGTGTGCCTGTTTGCCTGTGTGTCTGTGTGTGTGTCCTGTGTGCCCTCTGTGCCGTGTGTGTGTGTGGTGCTGTGTGTGTGCCTGTGCGGTGTGTTTGTGGTGTGTGTGGTTTTGTGTGTGGTGTGTGGTACTGGGGGTGTTGTGTGCATGGGTGGGTCATGTTGTCTGTGTGTGTGATGTGCGCCTCTGTGCCAGTGTGTGTGTGTGGTGCTGTGTGTGTGCCTGTGTTCCTGTATGTGTGTGTGTGTGTGTGGGTGTGTGTGTGTGTGTGTGGCGGTAATTAGCCGTCAGGGTGAACAAGCAGAGCTCCCCAGAGGCTGATGGAAATGTAACTTCAGCTGTGTTCGAAACTGTTCCTTATCACGAAATAGTGAACAATATAGTGTGTTCACCACTTTGCATTATAACTGTTACAACTCACTATATAATCCACTATAAAATACCCAGAATGCGCACTGCTAATTTTGAGGTACATACTGTCAGTACAATCCACCCTGAGTCCCTACACGATGAAAGAGAAATGTAGACAATTGCTCTTTGTCTTTGTAAAGGGTCCTCTTACAGCGACAAGCACTAAAATCCGCTCATGTAGACGCATAGTACTTGTATTTTTGAGTGGGGGTACCCAGAAGCCATTTCCATTCAGATATCTGGAGGTCAGAGGTCAACGGACCCCTCCGTGGTGCAAGTTCTCCCCTCAACAAAATTCAACCTAAATTGATCATTATTTAACTCTTCCCCAACAAGCTAGCGGACAGGTACCAGATGGATTCCCTAGAACAGGGGTCAGACTCAACCTTTGTGTGTGTGTGTGTGTGTGTGTGTGTGTGTTGTTTGCACCCGTGTGCCCGTGTGTGTCTGTGTGCCTGTGTGGCGTGCCTGTGTGTGTATTTAATATTATTGTGTTGTGTCTGTCTGTCTGTCTGTGTGTGTCTGTCTGTCTGTCTGTATGTCTGTCTGTCTGTGTGTGTGTGCCTGTGGTATTGTATGTCTGTGTGTGTGTACCTGTGTATGTGGAGGTGTGTGTATGTGTGTGTGTGTGTCTGTGAGCCTGTGTGTGTACCCTGTGTGTGTGTATGTCTGTGTAATGTACCACAATGTATGTGAGTGTGTGTGTATGTGTGTGTGTGTCTGTGAAAACCCTATGTGGTAATGCGTGTATTTGTGTATGTGTGTATTTACATGTGTGTGGCCCAATACATGTGTATTTGTGTCTATCTATCTGTGTGTGTGTGATACCCTATGTATGTAGGGAGTGTGTGTGTATTGTGTGTGTGTATTTGTGTGTGTGTACCCGTGTGTCCTGGCTGTGTATGTCTATATTGTGTATGTATTTGATGTGTGTATGTGTTGTATACATGTGTGGATTTATGTCTATCTATCTATTATTATTATGTGTGTGTATGTGTGTGTGTGTGTGTGTATATACCTAATGTGTATATCTGTGTGTGTGTCTAAATGCTCTTAATGTGTATTAGTAATATGCACCTAATGGTAATGCGTGTAATGTATGTCTATGTATGTGTAATGTCGTGTGTGTATGTCACAATGTCACGTGTGTGTATATCTGTGTGTGTGTGTGTAGTAATGCGTGTGTGTATATCTATGCGTGTGTGTATGTCTGGTATTCGCCAAACAATGCATCTGACCCCACAGTCACATTAGCTACAAAAGAGAGTGGCATGCACTCCGCTGGGCCTCCCGGATGCCTAGCTCTACCCCTGGTTGCTTGGCAACAGTAAACAGAAATTCTCCGGTGCGACCTTCAAGCACGTCTTAAAAGTTACTTCAGAGGTCTCGTTAAGTCACAAGAACGATGTTTTTGGATTTAAAAGAATTTCTCGATACAAGTAACAAAATATAGGAGATAAAATGCCAAACATATCAGATATGTACAGAAATATGATGTCCTGAAGCGTTTTCAGCCATCTTGAATTATTTTCTTCGACAAAAGTCACTGACCTATGTCACCCTGCCCTCACACTGCCTTCACTCCGATTGGCTGCCGCTTTGTCGCATCGCTCAGCATTTGCATGAAATAGACTTCTGGTCTATTTTGGCCCCGCCTTACTCGTGGCAGCACAAGCTCGTCACTGGTTAACGGCCGCTCCCATTGAAAATGAATGGTAGCCTGTTGCTTTGTCTATGTCTCTTGTAGCTAGTGTGACTGAGGGGTAAGGCTTTCTTCTTACCAGGAGGTGACTCATTTGG
>NC_053126.1:202500-207500 GCF_010015445.1 Perca fluviatilis
TGATTAGGTGTAATATGTTTCTCCACATACATGTTGTGTGTGTTTTGTTTTGCTTTCCTTTTTTAATGGCGGAACTAAAAATTGGATCGTTAAACATTAATGGAGCAAGACGATGTTAAAAGAGCTTCTCTTTTTAAACTGATGGAGCTCAAAGCTCTTGATGTTATTTTTTTGCAAGAGACTCACAGTAATGTGGAGAATGAGAGTGAGTGGAGGAAGCAGTGGCCGGGGGAGGTTATTCTCAGCCATAAGGCCTCCAACAGTGGGGGGGTCGGGGTGCTCTTCTCTAAGGGCTTTCGGCCCTGCTCCTTTAGTGTGGAGGAGATCATGTGTGGGCATATCATAAAAATTAAGGTTCAGTATGAAAATGTAAACCTTATTTTTATAAATGTGTATGCTCCAGTTCTGCACGTTGAACGAATGACTTTTTTAAACCTTTTGTGTGATGTCATTCAGGATTGTACTGATGATTTTTGTTTTGGGAGGTGATTTTAACTGCACAGAGAACCCCACTTTGGAGCCGTAACCACCTGGGGCCCTCATCCTGCCTCCTCAGCCCGGCTCAGGCGTCTGATGGAGGCTGTGAGCTGAAGGATGTGTGAAGAGGGTTTCACCTGAGCGCAGGCAGTACACCTGGAGTCACTCAGAGACAACATGTTGTCTTTGGCCAGGCTGGACAGGTTTTATTGTTTTAAACACCATTTTGGTGTTTTAAGCGATGTGTAATTACTCCTGTTGGTTTTAGTGACCATTGTCTTGTCCAGTGCTTTGTTTGTATTCAAAATGTAAAATTGCACAGCGTATATTGGCACTTTAATACTGGACTTTTAAACGATAACTCTTTTAAAGAGGGGTTTTGCGTGTGTGTGGGGTATACACCAGAGCCAAAAGTCCAGTTTCCCATCGTTGCAGCAGTGGTGGGATATTGGGAAGGTTCAGGTGAAACTTTTTGTCAGCAATATATCGCAATGTCACAAGCACATTACCAGGTCTCTTCAAGACCTGGAGATAGAAATAGTGGAGTTACAGGAGTTGGTGGATTCCACAGGAAATCAAGGGCATGTTGAGAGCTCGTAAAGTCAAAAAGGCTGCTTTAGCCAACCTGTTGGGCATCACAGCACAGGGGCTCTGGTCCGCTGCAGCTTCATGAACGCCTCCCAGATGGATGCCCCCCAGTTCTTCTTTGGTCTGGAGCGAAGAACGGGCAGAGAAAGATCATCCACTCCTTCGCCTCTGCAGATGGAGGTACGATCACGGGACGCCGGAGATCAGGAGGTATGCCACCTCCGTTCTACAAAGACCTGTTCAGAGAGGAGTATGTGGAAGACACTGAGTCAGCTGCTCCTTTCTCGATGGCCTTCCTCCAGGTGGGAGCTGATAACAACACCGTGCTGGACGACCATCTGTCCCTGAGAGCTGCATGTGGCTCTGATGAGCCTGCGGGAACGGGGAGAGCACCAGGCATCGACGGGCTGCCTGTGGATTTTTATAAGACCTTCTGGCCCGGTGGTTGGAGAGGATCTGCTGGAGGTGTTCCAGGACAGCCTGAGCAGAAGGACGTCTGCCGCTGAGCTGCAGAAGGGCAGTCATCACTGCTGCCGAAGAAGGGAGATCTGCAGGAGATAAAGAACTGGAGACCTGTTTCTCTGCTGTGTGGGGGACTACAAGATCCTGTCCAAGGCTCCCCGGCTTCCGGCCGGGAGGCGATGAGTGAAGTGGTTCATATCGACCAGACCTACTGTGTGCCCGGCAGGTTAATGAGTGATAATATCACTCTCTAGTTCGGCATGTTTTGGACGTCCTCTAGCTCACTGGGTATGGATACTGGTCTTATTTCCATAGACCAGGAAAAGCTTTTGACCGGGTTGAACATCAGTACTTGTGGCACACGTCAATGCTTTTGTTTCAGCCCAGGTTTCATAGCTAAGATTCGGTTGCTGTACCATGACATTCTGCGAGTATATTGAAGGTTAATGGTGGTTTGGCTGCACCTTTTAATGTGCAGAGAGGGGTGACGGAACGGGATGCTCTCTGTCGGGGATGCTTTATTCCTTGGCGATTGAGCCTCTGCTTCATAAGCTCAGGAATGAACTTTTGGGTGTCTATTTCCCTGGGTGTGCTTCAGCTGTTAAACTTTCAGCTTATGCTGACGATGTCGTGATTGTTTTAAATAAACAAGCAGATATCAATACTTTGGTAGCGAATGTGAGTGTTTTTAATCACATCTCTTCTGCCAAAGGTTAATTGGGCTAAGAGTGAAGCGGTGGTGGTGGGGGCTGGGTTGCAGGGTACTCTATCTCTCCCAGGAGGGCTAACATGGACGAAAAGGAGGGATAAAGTATTTGGGAGTTGTTTTTGGGTGAGGACTGTGTGTTGGAAAAAACTGGGATAATGCTCTGGAGAGAGATAGAAGGCGGTTAAAGAAATGGAAGTGGCGCTCTTACCGAGAGCATGTCCTACAGAGGAGGACTCTGGTTATTAACAATCTGCTGGCTTCCTCTCTGTGGCATAAACTGTCTTGTGTGGACCCCCTTCTAATTTGCTTGCTAAAATTCAAGCTGTTTTAGTTCATTTCTTTTGGGACAAGCTGCACTGGATTCCCCAGTTTGTTCTGTTCCTTCCACTGGAAGAAGGAGGACAAGGACTGGTAACATTTGGCAGCACGCTGCTTTCATACTCGCAGTTCCTCCAGAGGCTGCTCTATGGCCCTAAGGACCTGGTCTGGAGACCTCTGGCCCACTGGGTGCTGAACAGTTTTAAAGGTTTTAGATTAACGATTCGCTGTTCCTGATGGACGCCAGGAAGCTGAGTGTCCAGTTTTACCTCCTTTCTATCGAGGCTTGTTCACCGTGTTGGAAACTGGTGGTCAAGGAGAGACGGCTGCAAGGAGACTCCCACACTGGCTGCTGCAGGGGCCGGTGGTCTACTGGGACCGCTGGATTACCCCTGCTGGGCTGGTTCAGCCATCACGGACACGTTCTGCAGAGCACGGTGCTCACCCTGGGGGACGGTGGTGGACATCACAGGACATAAACTAGACAATGCTGCTGCTTTGGCAGCTGTTCTGGGGGTGAGATCCGTCAGGATCATCACCAAACTGTTGAACTGGCTGGAGCACAAACTGACCGGGACATGGAATCCATCATGTTGGAGCAATATACTGGTGGTCTGACCACACCTCAGACTGAGGGACTCTTTCCCTGATTTATGTGTCCCGTCCATGTCTGGATCACTATGTTAGTGGTTTTTTTAAATGTACCACTGCATTTTAGACATGAAGGAGGTGAAAGGGAAGGGTTTTTATAAACTGATGGTGCTGTGCTTAAATAAGAGTAAGCTCCACTCAACGGGTTGACACCGTGGCGAGGGCATCTGGGTTGGGCACTGATGTCCAGCCTGCGTGGAGGAGTTTATATAAGCCCCTCGTTAACAAAGAGAGTAGCTGACCTTCAGTGGAGGGTGCTACACGGGATAGTGGGAGTCAATAAAGTTCCTGTCTGTCATTAGTCCTGGTGCTAGTGATAAATGTCCTTACTGTGATGAGACAGAAACTGTGTTTCATTGTTACTGTGGAGTGTGTGCCGCTTGCCTCCATTGTTCTTACTGCTGGATAAGCTCGTTCATGTAAGGTAGGGAGGTCTTTTCTAAAACATGTTCATCCTTGGGTTCAGGTATAGTAAAATTGCAAAATATAATGTCAGTTGTTGAATTTCATCCTGGGCCAATCAAAGATGGCGGTGTATGTGAGTAGGAAGAGGAAGGTGGATGACTCTGTTGATGTTAATGTAAATCTCCTGTTTGCTTGGATGGTGAAAGCCAGAATCAGGATTGATTTTTAATTATTATGCAGAGATGAAGGATGTGTTGGAGGGATTCAGGGTGATCTGGGCCCATGGTGATGTGTTGTGCTCTGTAGAGACCAGCTCCTCTTCTCTCAGGAAGCTGATGTCATGTAGTTGAGTGTTGTATTTCTTGTATGTATTTATTGCCGTTGAACAGTTTTTGTTTATTTTTGTAAATAGCAGGAGGAACTTGATTAAATAAAGGGTTCCTTTAAAATCAAAATCTCTCTCTCTATATATATATATATTTTTTTTTTTATTTATTTTTTTAAAGGTTTTTGTGAGGTTGTGGAATGGTGGGGGGGGGGGTGGGTTTGTGGGGGGGTGTGGGGGTGTGGGGGGGGGGGGGGGTGGGGGGGGGGGGGGGGGGGGTTGTATGGTTGTTGTGGGGGTGTATAAAGTATGGTGGGTGGTTGTGTGTGTTTGTTGATGGATTGGGTTGGGGCCGGATTTTGAGGTAATTTTTTTGTTTTGCTGTTTCTTCCTCTATACTTTTTTCGTGGTGGTTATATGTTTTTTTTTTGTTTTGTTTGTTTTTCCCTCCTCCCTTCTCTTCCCTACTACCTTCTACTATTTCCATCCTGTTACATCTACTGTGTTCCACCTCTCTATCTACTACTTCTTTCCTTCTCTCTCCTGTCTCTTCTTTTTTATCTCATGTTCCACTGTCTCTCTATCTGTCTACTATTATTTTTGGTCTTCTCTCTCTCCTTCTCTCTATTTATTTTTTCTCTCTGTCTATTTCTCCACTTCTATCTCTCTCCTGTCTTCTATATTCCTTCTCCTCTCTACCTGTCTGTCTACTACTTCTTTATCCAGTCTTCTATCTCTCTTCTTCTACTCTTATTTCTCAGTGTCTCTCCTTCTCTCTACTCATTCCAGTCCTTCTTCTACCTGTCCTTGTTTACTCTATTTGTCTTCCAGTGTACCTGTCTCTCTCTCTACCTGTCTGTCTATTACTTTTACTTTTTACTCCAGTGCCCCCTGTCTCTCTCCACCTGTCTCTCTACTATTTGTTCACTCAGTGTACCTGTCTCTCTACCTGTCTGTCTACTGTGTGTTACTCAGTTGTCCCCTGTCTCTCTACTGTCTGTGTACTTATGTTTCAGTGTCTCTCCTGTCTCTCTCTATTTCGTCTTTCTTCTACTACTTTGTTTT
>NC_053126.1:212500-230000 GCF_010015445.1 Perca fluviatilis
GCCCCCCGAACCCAGACTGGGAGCTGGTTCCACAGGAAAGGAGCCTGATATCTGAAGGCTCTGGCCCCCAGTCTACTTTTAGAGACTCTAGGAACCACAAGTAGCTCTGCATTCTGGGAGCGCAGTGCTCTAGTGGGACAATAAGGTACTAAGAGCTGTTCTAGATAGGATGGTGCTTGACCATTTAGGGCTTTGTAGGTCAGGAGAAGGACTTTAAAGTCAATCCTGTATTTTACAGGAAGCCAATGCAGAGAAGCTAATACAGGAGAAATATGATCTATTTTCTTATTTCTCGTCAGAACACGTGCTGCAGCATTCTGGATCAGCTGGAGAGTCTTAAGAGACTTATTTGAGCAACCTGACAGTAGGGAATTACAATAGTCCAGCCTGGAAGTAACGAATGCATGGACTAGTTTTTCAGCGTCGTTTTGAGACAGGATATTCCTAATTTTGGCAATGTTACGAAGATGAAAAAAGGCTGTTCTCGATGTTTGTTGTAGATGGGCGTTAAAGGATATATCCTGATCAAAGATAACTCCTAAATTTCTGACAGTAGTGCTGGAGGCCAGGACAATACCATCCAGAGTAGCTATGTCGTTAGATAATGAAGTTCGGAGGTGTTTAGGGCCCAGCACAATAACTTCAGTTTTGTTACAGTTTAACATCAGAAAATTATAGGTCATCCAGGATTTTATATCTTTAATACATGCTTGAAGTTTAGCTAGCTGACTGGTTTCGTCTGGTTTGATTGACAAGTATAATTGGGTGTTGTCCGCATAGCAGTGAAAGTTAATTGAGTGTTTCCTAATGATATTACCAAGAGGAAGCATATATAAGGAGAATAAAATTGGTCCAAGCACTGAGCCTTGTGGAACGCCATGGTTAACTTTAGCGTACTTAGAGGATTTATCATTAACATTAACAAATTGAGATCGATCAGAGAAATAAGACTTAAACCAGCTTAGTGCGATTCCTTTAATACCGACTAAGTGTTCTAATCTCTGTAACAGGATTGTATGATCAATAGTGTCAAATGCAGCACTAAGATCTAGTAAAACAAGAATGGAGACAAGACCTTTGTCTGCAGCAGTTAGAACGTCGTTAGTAATTTTCACCAGTGCCGTCTCTGTGCTATGATGCTTTCTAAATCCTGATTGAAAGTCTTCAAATAAACTGTTGCTATGGAGAAAATCACATAACTGATTAGCAACCACCTTCTCAAGGATCTTGGATAGAAAGGGAAGGTTAGATATAGGTCTATAGTTTGCTAAGACCTCAGGATCCAGGGTGGGTTTTTTCAGAAGAGGTTTTATCACAGCTATTTTAAATGACTGTGGTACATAACCTGTTAATAGAGACATATTGATCATATCTAGTAATGAGGTGTTAGTCACGGGTAATGCTTCTTTGAGTAGCCTCGTTGGGATGGGGTCTAAGAGACAGGTAGATGGCTTAGCTGAGGATATCTTTAACATTAATTGTTGAAGGTCTATAGGATAAAAGCAGTCTAAGTATATGTCAGGTCTAGTCGTTCTTTCTAGCAGTCCTGCGTTGAAAGGTGAACCATTAGAAGTTGAGGGCAAAACGTGATGAATTTTATCTCTAATTGTTATAATTTTATCATTAAAGAAGCTCATGAAGTCATCACTACTCAGAGCTAGAGGAATAGATGGCTCAGTAGAGCTGTGGCTATCTGTCAGCCTGGCGACAGTGCTGAAAAGAAACCTTGGGTTGTTCTTGTTTTCTTCTATTAGTGATGAGTAATAGTCTGATCTGGCATGTCTGAGGGCCGTCCTATAGGTTTTCAGACTGTCTTGCCAGTCCAAACGAGACTCTTCCATTTTGGTGGAATGCCATTTACTTTAAAGTTTTCGCGAGTTTTGCTTTAATTTACGAGTTTGGGAGTTATACCAAGGTGCTAGTTTCCTTTGCTTCATCTTCTTCTTTTTGAGTGGAGCAACAGAGTCTAAAGTAGTCCGTAGGCAGGTCGTAACACCGTCTACACAATTGTCGATTTGAGAGGAACTAAAGTTTACATAAAGGTCCTCTGTTGTATTAAAGCACGGTAATGAGTTTAGTGCTGTTGGAATGTCTTCCTTAAATTTAGCTATAGCACTGTCAGATAGGCATCTAGTATAGAAGCTTTTATCTAATTTTGTATAATCGGGTATTAAGAATTCCATTTACACACTGCCGGCCTGAGACGCGTGCCTGCTAGAAATAGGACCGACGCCTATTTTTCACCCGAGCGTGTTGGAAGCGTTTCCAGGCTAAATATGTTTATATGTCATTTAGACACAAATACATATTAACAAATGACATGTTGATGTTTGAAAGGCTCTAGGTTTTGAAATAAATCCAGATATATGAATGTTATTTTTTATAAATCGATTTTCTAATATTGCACCTGTCAATACAGAAATATTCTGGAGTCTATTCTGCCGTCAATACTGCCGACGATGTCTTTGCTGTAATCAGATCAGTATATATTTATGTTTAACATGGTGTTTAATGTTATCAATGGGAAACATCCATGTAGTCCTAGGCTAGGCTAGCAGCAGCAGCAGCGCGTCACACACCTTTCTGGTGGGTAAAGACAGACAAAAGCCACGCAGCTGACACGCAACAGAACCTTAATACTGCTGTCTTTAGTAACTCTAAATAGTGACTTCACTCCCCGAGACGCAAGAAGAAAGCAAAAATATATATTTTTACTAAGGAAAATGACAAAAATTTTAACACACAGTGACTTGGATAAGTAGGCCTATCTTTAATCTGATTACTGGTTTGGAAATAGTAACGCGTTAGATTACTCGTTACTGAAAAAAGTGCTCAGATTAGAGTAACTCGTTACTGGCATCACTGTTCAGGGGGGTCAAACTCAGTTTCCCAGAGGGCCACACTGGAAAAAGAGGATCCCACCAAGGGCCAGACATGGAGAGATTACTGACGTGCTTTTGTTACTGCATGTAACTTCTCTTTAACATTTTGGTACCTTTTTTTCTCATTTTTGTTCCCGACTTTTTTGTGGCTTTTCTCAGACATTTGTCACCTTTTTGTAAATTTTTTGCTTTTTCCGACATTTTTGTTGACATGAAGCCCTCCAAAAGTCATCAAAAAGAGTTCCTTAGCCATCATAGAATTTAGCAAATCAAGCAAAAAACTGAATTTTTTTAACAACAACTTGTATCTCAGCCTGAATATGAAATCTCAGAGGGCCTGATTTACTAACAGTAGCGCAGTTTGCGCTGCGTCTGTTTATGCGAGTTCGGTAATAGCGCACGCTATGCTTCCACATTTTGCGTAGTATTTATCAACCCTGACACCCATCAGCCAATCAGCGTCTTTCTCCGCCCACTAGACCGTAGATTGCGCTGTAGCAAAGCGGTACTGGTGCTATGATACGGCTGAGTGCAGACTGCGATATTCCCACTGCTGATGCTAGGACTGTTTGAAATGATCCTGATGCCAGTATATAATATATAATATATAATGTAGCGAGGAGTTTAACAACTGCTGGAATGGGATGTGAACGCTGAGTGGGAGATTCAATTTCATCTTTGATTTCTTCCAGTAACTCTAATATTACTATGTTATATTATTATTATTATTATTATAATATTATGGCTGCTTGATCTGTAACGCTAAATGATGTTGTGTTCACTGACAAAGTGTGATTCTCGTGTTAAAAATATGTTCAGCCTCGCCTATGTCTTCGTCAAATTACTGTTGCCATTTCCAGCGGCACAAAGGTCTACGAGGAAACTGGACTGCGGCTGGTTTAGACCTGCTTTAAGAGGCGGAGAATTTCCCCCGCAGAATAGAGGCGCGCTCTTACTGACAGTCTTTGTAAATACCACGGGATATATAATTAGGAGCACTTTGCGCTTATCCTCCCACCTTTTTGGGTGGAACTCCCACTTTCCCCACGACCCTCCCACGAACGCATATTGAAAGCGCAACTTGTGTCTTCTCGCTCATGTGGCAGACAATCTGCGATTTTACCCAAGTGCGCCCTGTTTGTAAATAGCCCGCATCGGTTACGTCCGTCTTTGCGACCAATTAGCGCCTGGAAACGGGCGCTAACGGCTTGATAAATCTAGCCCTGAGTCTCAGACTCTGCAAATTATATTAGATTAGGTTCAACTGTATTGTCCTTGTGCAGAGTGCAAGTACAAAGACAACGAAATGCAGTTTGCGTCCAACCAGAAGTAAAAAAAAGCAGAAAAGTGCAATGCAAATCTGCCATATTCTGCTTTGAATGTCCGGTAATTACAATTTAAAAAACACTTTCCTGTGTTTTTTGGTTTCGCGCACAACTAAGAGAGCCAAAATGTATTTTGAACCCAAATTGATATACGGGCCGGATATACAGTACAAGCCAAAAGTTTGGACACACCTTCTCATTCAATGAGTTTCCTTTTTATTTTCATGACTATTTACATTGTAGATTCTCACTGAAGGAATCAAAACTATGAATGAACACATATGGAATTATGTACTTAACAAAAAAGTGTGAAATAACTGAAAACATGTCTTATATTTTAGATTCTTCAAAGTAGCCACCCTTTGCTTTTTTATTAAGGGAAAAACTTCCACTAATTAACCCTGACAAAGCACACCTGTGAAGGTAAAACCATTTCAGGTGACTACCTCATGAAGCTCATTGAGAGAACACCAAGGGTTTGCAGAGTTATCAAAAAAGCAAAGGGTGGCTACTTTGAGGAATCTAAAATATAAGACATGTTTTAAGTTATTTCACACTTTTTGTTAAGAACATAATTCCATATGTGTTCATTCATAGTTTTGATGCCTTCAGTAAGAATCTACAATGTAAATAGTCATGAAAATAAAAAGGAAACGCATTGAATGAGAAGGTGTGTCCAAACTTTTGGCCTGTACTGTACATCTGCAAGGGGCCGGATTTGGCCCGCGGGCCTTGAGTTTGACATGTGATGTACTTGTTTATCTGTTTATTTTTTGTCTTCTGGATGCCCAGAGGTGTGCAGCCTGTGATATATAGCAATTGTAAGTCACTTTGGATGACATGTAATGTAATGTAAATAGTTGGGAAAAAAACGTAAAGGTCCCATGGCATGAAAATGTCACTTTATGAGGTTTTTTTTAACATTAATATGAGTTCCCCCAGCCTGCCTATGGCCCCCCAGTGGCTAGAAATGGTGATAGGTGTAAACCGAGCCCTGGGTATCCTGCTCTGCCTTTGAGAAAATGAAAGCTCAGATGGACCAATCAGGAATCTTCTCCTTATGAGGTCATAAGGAGAAAGGTTACCTCCCCTTTCTCTGCTTTGCCCGCCCAGAGAATTTGGCCCCCCCATGAGAAAGAGAGAGAGACATCATGGCTTTCAAACGAGCAAAGTGGCAGTTGGTCAAGACCACCACAGAAATGGCACATCCTAAGGAAAGCTCATTGTGGGACTATTAGGGGACTATCCCCTACAGTATTAGGGGACCACTAAGGTCTATATAAAAGAGACTTCAGATACAGTATTAGGGGACCACTAAGGTCTATATAAAAGAGACTTCAGATACAGTATTAGGGGACCACTAAGGTCTATATAAAAGAGACTTCAGATACAGTATTAGGGGACCACTAAGGTCTATATAAAAGAGACTTCAGATACAGTATTAGGGGACCACTAAGGTCTATATAAAAGAGACTTCAGATACAGTATTAGGGGACCACTAAGGCCTATATAAAAGAGACTTCAGATACAGTATTAGGGGACCACTAAGGTCTATATAAAAGAGACTTCAGATACAGTATTAGGGGACCACTAAGGCCTATATAAAAGAGACTTCAGATACAGTATTAGGGGACCACTAAGGTCCTATATAATAAAAGAGACTTCAGATACAGTATTAGGGGACCACTAAGGTCTATATAAAAGAGACTTCAGATACAGTATTAGGGGACCACTAAGGCCTATATAAAAGAGACTTCAGATACAGTATTAGGGGACCACTAAGGTCTATATAAAAGAGACTTCAGATACAGTATTAGGGGACCACTAAGGTCTATATAAAAGAGACTTCAGATACAGTATTAGGGGACCACTAAGGCCTATATAAAAGAGACTTCAGATACAGTATTAGGGGACCACTAAGGTCTATATAAAAGAGACTTCAGATACAGTATTAGGGGACCACTAAGGCCTATATAAAAGAGACTTCAGATACAGTATTAGGGGACCACTAAGGTCTATATAAAAGAGACTTCAGATACAGTATTAGGGGACCACTAAGGTCTATATAAAAGAGACTTCAGATACAGTATTAGAGGACCACTAAGGCCTATATAAAAGAGACTTCAGATACAGTATTAGGGGAC
Source organism: Perca fluviatilis (assembly GCF_010015445.1). Taxonomy (NCBI): domain Eukaryota; kingdom Metazoa; phylum Chordata; class Actinopteri; order Perciformes; family Percidae; genus Perca; species Perca fluviatilis. Next base: position 218,852 of record NC_053126.1, read on the forward strand.
CACTAAGGTCTATATGAAAGCATCCTAAAAGCAGCATGTCATAGGATCTTTAAAAAGAAACCAATATATTTCTGATATAGAAATTTAAAAAACGGGTCAAATTTGACCCAAAGACAACACAAGAGTTAACCTGCAGAGACACAACAGCATGATTAATATCTCGTTACAGAAGGTGAAAGAGAGACTCTGGGGGGGCTGAAGGCGTTGTCTTTGCTGCCCTCTGCTGACTCCAAAGTGACATTGTTTTAATTTAATTTTTAGAAACTCTCAACTAATGGTGAAGGGGGAAACACACGCTCACAGATTTAAATCTTGATCCCAACATGTACGGAAATCCAGACATCGTTTCAGAGCAGCGACGATTCTCACTCACACAAAAACACCTTGATAGGCCAGTCTCTGTGTGAAGGCCTGCACCCCCATGTCTCTGTCTCTGTGTCTCTCTGTCTCTCTGTGTCTCTGTCTCTGTCTCTGTGTCTATGTCTCTGTCTCTGTCTTTCTGTCTCTCTGTCTCTCTGTCTCTCTGTGTCTGTATCTGTCTCTGTCTCTGTGTCTCTGTGTTTCTATGTCTCTCTGTCTCTGTCTCTGTGTGAAGGGCTGCAGCCTGCATCATGTATTTCAATTTAAATTGTATTTTATTTATTGTTTACTCTGTCTCTCTATGTCTCTCTGTCTCTGTCTGTGTCTCTATCTCTGTATCTGTCTCTGTATCTGTCTCTCTGTGTCTCTGTGTCTCTGTGTCTCTGTCTCTCTGTCTCTCTCTCTCTGTGTCTATGTCTCTGTGTCTCTCTCTCTGTATCTGTATCTGTATCTGTATCTGTCTCTCTGTGTCTCTGTGTCTCTGTGTCTCTGTCTCTCTGTGTCTATGTCTCTGTGTCTCTCTCTCTGTGTATTTCTGTGTATCTGTCTCTGTCTCTGTCTAAGTGTCTCCATGTCTCTGTGTCTGTGTCTCTGTCTCTGTCTCTGTCTGTATCTGTATCTGTCTCTGTCTCTCTGTCTCTCTGTCTGGCTGTGAGACAGCAGGGACTGTAGGAAGTGCACCACTCCTCTCCTCGTCGCCTGCATTTGTCAGCACTCGTCAGCCGAACCTTACTCGTCTCTTGTTCTCTCTCTTCATCCTCTCATTATCTGTTATTAGTGAAATTACATCGCTGCTGAGTAATGGGACACTGTGTGCGTTTAGTTCTACTGCTGCGTGCTATTTACAACAATGAATGTCACATAACAGTGATGCAATGACTCGCTGGTGTTTAAAGGGGCACGCCAGGGATTTAGTATCCCAAGAAACCTAACAAAGTGATCAACATTGAAGCAGCAGAGGCCAAGATATCACTATATATACACTTCCCATAATGCAACTCAGTAGCGCTTATCCATTAGACCCATATTACCTCCTAAATGTCTTTCAAACTCAGCAACTCAACCTTGTAGAGCATGGGTGTCAAACTCAGTTTCCCAGAGGGCCACACTTGAATGTGAGAATCACATCAGGGGCCAGACATGGAGAGTTTATTGATAGGCTTTTGTTGCACTGAAAAAGTCAAATAAAAATTCCTCAGCCAGCGCCAAATACGTTGAAAAAAAAGCGCCCAAAAAGTTGAAAAAAGGCCGAAAAAAAGCATCAAAATTGTCTGAAAACGTTAAAACAAAGTGCCTAAAGCATTGAAAAATACACATAAACTGCCGGAAAAAGCACCAAAAACTTTGGAAAAAGCGACAAAAAGTAGGTGGGCCTGAATGTATTGTGAACCTAAATTGAAATGCGGGCCGGATCAAAACCTGTGAGGGGCCTGATTTGGCCCCCGGGCCTCGAGTTTGACACCTGTGTTGTAGAGCATGTGTCAAAACTCACAGCCAAATACGGCCCATACGGCACATCAACTTTGGTTCACAATACGTGTTGGCCCACCTAATTTTTCTCACCTTTTCCGAAATGTTTGGCACTTTACCTGCCGTTTTTGTTGCATTTTTCATCGTTTTTTTTTGCCGCTTCTGTCAACGATTTTTAGGCGTTTCTTTTTATATGTTTCTGACATCGATTAATTGTCTGAAAAAACTCAGAAAAAGGCGACAAAAATTCCCAAAACAATGGTCCAAAAAAAACGTTGATAAATTGTCGGAATTCAACCGAACTAACCTAGGCCTAAAAGAGACTTCAGATACAGGGTTAGGGGACCACTAAGGTCTATATGAAAGAGACTTCAGATACAGTATTAGGGGACCACTAAGGCCTATATAAAAGAGACTTCAGATACAGTATTAGGGGACCATTAAGGTCTATATAAAAGAGACTTCAGATACAGTATTAGGGGACCACTAAGGTCTATATAAAAGAGACTTCAGATACAGTATTAGGGGACCACTAAGGTCTATATAAAAGACTTCAGATACAGTATTAGGGGACCACTAAGACCTATATAAAAGAGACTTCAGATACAGTATTAGGGGACCACTAAGGTCTATATAAAAGAGACTTCAGATACAGTATTAGGGGACCACTAAGGCCTATATAAAAGAGACTTCAGATACAGTATTAGGGGACCACTAAGGTCTATATAAAAGACTTCAGATACAGTATTAGGGGACCACTAAGGTCTATATAAAAGACTTCAGATACAGTATTAGGGGACCACTAAGGCCTATATAAAAGAGACTTCAGATACAGTATTAGGGGACCACTAAGGTCTATATAAAAGAGACTTCAGATACAGTATTAGGGGACCACTAAGGTCTATATAAAAGAGACTTCAGATACAGTATTAGGGGACCACTAAGGCCTATATGAAAGCATATCAATTTATATTGATAAATTGTCGGAATTCAACCGAACCAAAGGCTGTCGGTGTGAAAACCCCCTAACATACAGTAACTCTGGGACCATAGCTGTAAGTCTCACTCCGAACTCGTAAAATACGGACGTTTAGACAGTGGCTGTCAGCGTCTGAAGCGACGAAAAAAGGTGCCTTTCAGCGTGTTTGTAGAACGTACCGGGGAGAGCAGCAGCTACAAGGGCCCTGCAATTAATCTAAATGTTATCGTGATTATGATTTCGGCTCCCAATGATCAGAAAAACAGAATAATCCAGAAAAACTATTATTTAGCTCATTACGTTTTGCAAGTAAACTCTTATTTTCTCTTTTGTTCTGAATGAAAAAATTAAGTTTAAATAGGAAAAGTATTAAAGTTGTATGTGGGTTTTTTTTAACAGTTGATTTATTTAACTTTTTCCGCTGTTTTTTAAGTTCAATAATTACAACATCTTTCCAGAAGTCAACGAGTAATCGTGTTAAATTATCGTGATTTCAATATTGACCGAAATAGTCGTGATTATATTTCTTCCCATAATCGAGCAGCCCTAGTTCAGCGGACAGGCAGCTAACGGAGAGTGTGAACAAATGTTGTAGCCTAAAAAACGCGTGACATCGCTTAGAGCACCTTTAATAACTGACGACAAATCAATTCGTCTTTGCAGCGTTACTTCAGAACCACCAAACGTCGTTGGTTCTTGCAATGTAACGATGAAGTGGAGCTTGCATTGTAATGACCAGGCTTCAAAATTAACTTTTTGATCCACCAGCCAAATGGCTAGTGGATGTTCAGATAATACCAGCCACTCAACCGATTACCATTGGGCATTTTTGGCTGGTGAGTGAAACAAATGTACCAGCCACTTGCATATTTCACCAGCATTTGGCTGGTAAACGGTGCTAATTTTGAACTCTGGTAATGACGTGATATAAAAAGGTTTTAGTCAACACAGTGTATTAAACAGAGAAACTATTACACATGTAACACTGCTACAGGTATGACTCTCAGGCTGTGTCTCATTCCGCATACTTACGGGCTTTCCTTTATGCAAAATGAGCAGCGTTCGCTCAGCTCGCCGCCTTCCAAAATCTGACAAAAATCTTCCAAACTGACCTTTGTTGATCTGAAATGAAGACAGATTCAGCAAATGCACGGCCTATTTCTCTCTTAAAATGTTTTCAGAAACACGTTTCGGTGAACTATTTTAGTACAATATGTGATCGGATTCCGAACGAGACGCAATTGTGGGCGGTTTTGAAATTCGGGAGAAGCCAGACCCACATGACGAGTTCGTCCAATCAGCTGCCAGTCGATGTCCCTGGTCCCTCCCCTTTTCTGCTTTGTAATCAAGATGGCGCCCGTTTAGTGCAAGTAGGGTCCATCGTTCCACACTGAACTTTTTGACCGTTTTTAGGGGCTCATCCTGGTACTTTCAGTGCGTTATCTACACGATATACTTAAAACTAAGTGTTTGAAGTGTGCAAGTAGGCGCTTTGAGACACCTCTGACTGGGCAACACATTGATTGGAAGTTATGTAAAGTATAGGGTTGCAAAAATCCGGGAAAGTTGGAATCTTTCCATGGGAATTAATGGGAATTAACGGGAATAAACTGGATATTTTTTTTATTATTGCTTGTTATAATACTGTTAGTCTATAACAGGGAACTTAAGTGGAGTTGAAAAAGAAACATCTTGCAGCATAATCTTGGTTAAAACAACCTTGATTTAATGCAACTTCAGTTGAATGTCCTCCCTATGTTCGTTAATGACATGCATGCAGTAATCAGCATAGGCTACTACATACTGGCCAACATTTAGTTTTCAAAATATGGGAGTTTTAACCTATGTGTGCACATATTAACCTATGTGTGTTAATTGTATAGTCCACTTGTTCTTGATAGGCTGGAAACAATAGACAGCGCTGATGGTTATCTTAGCATGCATATAATCATAACCATAGTAAATCAAAGGCAGCATGCTAGCTACCTTCATATGTTTAGCTAAAGGTCAATGGTTTGGGCTACTACTTAGCCTACTGCAGGGCTACTGAGGCCAACCCCACTGCACAGATCATTTCTAGAATGCAACATTCAGAGGCAGATTGAAGCTGAAATGTTTATATTTATGTTTGTATAAGATGGAGTTTGTATGAATTGCCCAAGATTTCCAGTTAATTCTCGTAAATTCCCATTAATTCCCATAATTTCCCATTAAGTTCCCATTAATTTCAATAATTCCCCATTTATTCCCATAATTTCCCATTAATTCCCCATTAATTCATATAATTTCCCATTAATTCCCATAATTCCCCATTAATTCCCCATTAATTCCCATGAAAGTTTCCAAATTCGAATATTTCTAAAATTCCCCAGCTTAACTTTGCGGAAATTTTAAATTTACCAGAAAATTTCCGCCCCTTTGCAACCCTAGAAAAGTAGCAGGTTATGAGATGTTTTTTTAATAGACATTTATTACAATATGATACAGTATTTGAAATAAAAACAACACTTAAAAAAAAAAAACGTGTTAGAATTGAAACGTGGAGTAGTTTCGGACCTTTTGGACATCTGCATGGCTGGCTGTTCTCATGAAGCATTCGTACATATCGCTACGAGAAGAATGCCAATGAATAACGCCAATGAATATTCTACGTACGTATTACTTATTTGACAGGACAGCTAGGTGAGAAAGGGGAGAGAAAAAAAAAAAAAAAAAAAAAAAAAAAAAAAAAAAAAAAAAAAAAAAAAAAAAGAGAAGAAAAGTTGAAAAAAAAAAAGAGAAAAGAGAGAGAGAGAGAGAGAGAGAACCTTGGACCTCTGCATCGAGGCATGAACCGCTCAGTATATGTGCGCCTGCTCTACCCACTGAGCCAACCCAGCAACGAAAAATGCAGGGCTTTCAAGCCAGAGAGCAGAGCTCATGTCCTGGAAGAAATTAAAGAGAAAACATAAGACTTTAACTCAGGAAATTGGTTGTTCGTATACCGGGAGTAAAACTTAAAGGTGCCCTGCCACACAAAACCGTTTTTCCTTGTATGTTTTTAAATCTGTCAGGTCCATATGTGTGTGTGTGTTATGTGGTGAATGTGAAAATGAACTGCTACCTCCTCTGTCAGCTCTAGTCACTGATCAGAAATAATCAGAGAAATCAGACCAATCACAAAAGCTGGTCAGTCTGACATCATACTGCCTGAGCTCATTACTATTCATGAGCTTGCCCAGTTGGGCTGGGTAAAGGATGCTGACAGCCAGGCTCTCATTGGCTAGCTGTTAGCCAGTCAGAGTCAAGCAGTTTAGCTCGTTGAATATTAATGAGAACTGGCAGAAATCTTTCTGCAGGCTTTCTATACCACACTAGAATGGCTTGAAACAAGGTTAACCAAGGCATTTATTTCACAAAAAATGAGTCCATGGTAGAACTTCAGACATTACCACAAAGTAATGAAATACGTGTGGCAGGGCACCTTTAAGGGTTGAGCTGGGCGATATGGAAAAATACAAAACAAATTAAAAATCACGTTATTTTTGACCAAATACATCAATGTTGATATTGCGATGACATTGTCGGGTTTAGTTTTTTAGTTGTTTGGCAGTACTTTCAGTCAAAAGAAGGCCATTCAAGTGCAGCTACATGTTCAATCTGTTCAATGCTGATTGGTCTGGTGGTGGCGAGGACCCTAAACTATACACAACATGGCCGCTGTTTCAACATCTGGTACGAAACATCCGAAAGAATACGAGTTGTGCACGAAGGAATCTCCAGACAGCAGCCAGAATGCAGCAACTTCAGGTACGGCAAAGGAAGGACAGTCACTGTTTACTTCATTCATGTGTTTACTGTGTTCATGGACTGAGGATGGGAGGAGGACTCAGCACAATCTCAACCAGTGGATTCAGGATTCAGCACAACCCCCGAAAATCTGGATTGGGTGCATCCCTATTTTACTGTAATGCAGCCTTTAAAATCAGGAAAAGACAACACAATCTGTGTTTTCTTACGATGAGATAAGAACCCATTCATATGCGTTGATATGTCATTGTCTGACCAGCAGAATATAATGTTTTACTTCAGTGAAACATTGAATGTGAGCCCCATATTGTTGTCTTGTAAAGAGATGTGCAACTACATTTTTTAGTTTTTCTTGTGCAGCATAAGATGGTTTTTGACTGCTGGAACCTTTCCCTGAGGAACTCGCTGTGTTTTGACAGCAGAGACCAGGGTCTAAATTAAGTTCTGGGGCTTGACATGACAGTGACCGTTTGTCTGCTAAATTCAACTACAATGGCCATTGAAACGGCCAAAGTCAATTTCACTGTTGGTAACGTGATAGGGACAGAATAGTGCATAGAAATCAACGGGAGCGGGACGGAGCCGGAAATTAAATAAAAAAATTACGCTGCAATGCGGAGAGTGCGCCCAAAGATTGCGAGGCATTTTGTTTTAGAAAAGAGAACCACTTACAACTCACAATACATTTGTTGATTGGCTACTGCTAGCCGCAGACAGCGATTCTTCTGACCTACCCTACATCGATAGATGTGTGTTTTGAGTGGGAGAAGCTCTCCGTTACAAATTACGTATTGAAATGGCCTAGACCTGCAGGTAATGCATGTTACCTAGGCCTGCAGGTACTGCATGTTACCTAGGCCTGCAGGTAATGCATATTACCTAGGCCTGCAGGTACTGCATGTTACCTAGGCCTGCAGGTAATGCATATTACCTAGACCTGCAGGTAATGCATGTTACCTATAGGCCTGCAGGTAATGCATGTTACCTATAGGCCTGCAGGTAATGCATGTTACCTAGGCCTGCAGGTACTGCATGTTACCTAGGCCTGCAGGTAATGCATATTACCTAGGCCTGCAGGTAATGCATATTACCTAGACCTGCAGGTAATGCATGTTACCTATAGGTCTGCAGGTAATGCATGTTACCTCTAGGCCTGCAGGTAATGCATGTTACCTAGGCTTGCAGGTAATGCATGTTACCTAGGCTTGCAGATAATGCATGTTACGTAGGCCTGCAGGTAATGCATGTTACCTATAGGTCTGCAGGTAATGCATGTTACCTCTAGGCCTGCAGGTAATGCATGTTACCTAGGCCTGCAGGTAATGCATGTTACCTAGGCCTGTAGGTAATGCATGTTACATAGGCCTGCAGGTAATGCATGTTACCTAGGCCTGTAGGTAATGCATGTTACCTAGGCCTGCAGGTAATGCATGTATAGTGGAGCCTACATTTCCGAGGCAACCTGAGTGATTTGACAGCGATTAAGCAAACATGCTACAGGGGGGGCAACAGAGTCTGATAACTTTAGACAACATAGGGAACCAAACGGGAGCGGGACGGGATTTGGGAGTCTTTCTCTCAAGAGTTTGCAGGCATGTGATCGGGATATGACAGGAGTATTTTTGTGGGCTCGGGATGGGATGGGAGCGACAATTGATTCCTGTGTCACCCTTTACTCTGTACCCGGCTCACAGTCACCTTTCTCTGAATAAATGTAACTGTAGAGACCGCTTTACTTAACTGACATGTCAACACTTGATGGTCACAGAAATTTCATACAAATTGTTGTGCATAAGATTTCGTACGATATCGTACGAAGTAGTTCATGAGAATGCGTTGCCGCTGCATGGTCCAGCAAAACTTTGTCCTTTAAAAGTCAGGACATTGTCAAACACTCAGAGAGAACTGTTCCTCAGTTGACTTTAGCCATCAGCTGCTCCGTGAAAAGCTTCTTGAGCTGAGCCACCTCCTCACTCAGAGAGTTGAGCTGACACTTGAGGTGCGTGTTCTCCTGCTTGTACCGGACCTCTGTTTGTCCGTGCATGGGCGGCAGCTGGACGCCGTAGCTGCTGCATTGCGGCGACTGTGTCCTCTTCCTAGGTTCCTCCCCTTCCAGCTGCTGCAGCCAGGAGACACTCTCACCTGCACTCAGTCCTTTACGGGCATCTCTCAGCCCGTCCTGTCCTCCCAGGAACAGCGCCGAGCTGTTTCTGGCACCGACGTGGTCCCCCGCAGCGTCAAATGTATCCCCGCAGCCAGCCGTCTTAAAGCGTAGCTTGTGAGGAAGGTTTTTCATCGCCTCGGCATGGTCCAGCTTCCCTCCGGTGGGGCCTGCAGTGGGATGGACATCAGGGTTATTATAGGAAACTTAAACTAATAAATTAAGAGGTGACACATGGTTGAGGCTGAAAGGGATACAGCTACGGCGACGGCAGTTAAGTTAAGGCACCAAAATCACTTTGGTCTTGTCAATGGAACCATTTGGCAACTTTTTAAAAGTAAACTTTCCATTCAGAATCTTATTGCCATCCACTCAAAACGTAACAGTAGCCTACTGCTCTTTGGCTGGCTCGCAAGTGTGTGTGACGTGCCTGTTGTCTTGTTTCCGGTCTAAAGGTAAAGTAAAGGTACTTTTTATTGTCACATACATATATCACAGGGACCAACTCCAGATCTGAGCCAGTGCCTTGCTCAATGGCACTGACTGGAGAACCTAGTACATGTTTTTGATGGTGGGGGAAACCGGAGCACCTGGAGAAAACCCACGCAAACATGGGGAGAACATACAAACTCCACACAGAAAGGCCCGGAACGACCTGGATTTGAACCTAGAACCTTCTTGCTGTGAGGCCATGATGCTAACCATTGGGCCACCATGCTGCACCAGCAGCTAGATCCGGTGTGGTGTTGTAGTTTTAACAACACCACTAACGTTATTAGTTGTTGCAACAGCATGTGAAAAAAACTACAAAGTTTGCTCGGCCAAAAAGAACGTTAATCTCTCGATAAAATAATACGACGCCGTTAAAATGGGTTTGCGTTAACGATGTTAATAACACGTTTAACTGACAGCACTACTAAAATGAAATAAAAAAAACTCAAAACTAAACTAAAATAAAAACTAATTGATCACGGTGGTGCGGTGGTTAGCGCTGTCGCCTCACAGCAAGAAGGTTGTGGGTTCGTACCCCGGTTGGCCCGGCCTTTCTGTGTGGAGTTTGCATGTTCTCCCCGTGTCTGTGTGGGTTCTCTCCGGGTACTCCGGCTTCCTCCCGCCGACCAAAGACATGCGGGCTAGGTTTATTGGTGTCCCTAAATTGTCCGTAGGTGTGCATGTGTGAGTGAGTGGTTGTTCGTCTATGTGTGGCCCTGCGATGGACTGGCGACCTGTCCAGGGTGTACCCCGCCTTTCGCCCGACGTATGCTGGGATTGGCTCCAGCCCCCCCACGACCCTGTGCGCAGGATAAGTGGTTGACGATGGATGATCATTTTAAAACGTTACTAACCGTGGTGGACGTCGACAGCAGGTGAGTGATTGAGTTCGTAGCCCAGCTCCTCCGCCCGGTGCGGCGATAACTTCCCGTGGTCGCTCAGCCGGTCTTCAAAGAAGACCGGACTTCCCACGCTGGAGCCGCCTGGCGTGGAGAACCCAGAGTCCTCCGACATGTTACAGGCGTCCCTGGTGACCCTGGAGCTGTTGGGATGTGAGGTGGAGGAAGTGTTGAGGCCTCCCTCCCCTCTGTGGAGATAATAGTGCGGAGACAGGGTCTGAGCGGCGTGGGGAGGTGCCGCAGTGAGCGGCAGGATCGTGGCGTTGGACGGGTCTTTGACCAGGCCAAAGCGGAACTTGAGAGCCAGCAGCTCGGCCCGGAGGCGAGCGTTTTCTTCCAGCAGAGCCAGCACGCGGCTCTCCAGGACCATGTCGTTAACGCGCCGCTTCTCCCGCGAGCGTTTGGCGGCCTCGTTGTTCTTGCGCCTCTTGTCCCAGTAGCCGTCGTCCTTCTTGTCGACGGGGATGAACTCGCGCTTGCGGCGCACGCTGGAGGAGGACGGGCTGTCTTTGCGTTTGGTGGCGGAGCCACGGCCCAGCAGGGAGCGCGCCAGCAGGCTGCTGGACGTCATGATGGACACGGCTTCGTCTGTGAAGGACAGAGGCCCTCCTCCTCCTCCACCTTCGTCCGGACTCGCAGGAGAGTCCAGAGTCTGGAGCACAGACACATCGGCCTGCCCCCTCATCAGCTGGGACTCGTCATGAAACATCACGCCAGTCGGGGGCTGGAGAGTCTTTCAAGTGAAGATTGGAGAGTCTTTCCTCGGAGAAGATTGGAGAGTCTTTCAAGTGAAGATTGGAGAGTCTTTCCTCGGAGAAGATTGGAGAGTCTTTCCTGGGAGAAGATTGGAGAGTCTTTCCTCGGAGAAGATTGGAGAGTCTTTCCTCTGTGAAGATTGGAGAGTCTTTCCTCGGAGAAGATTGGAGAGTCTTTCAAGTGAAGATTGGAGTCTTTCCTCGGAGAAGATTGGAGAGTCTTTCCTCTGTGAAGATTGGAGAG
>NC_053126.1:235000-322500 GCF_010015445.1 Perca fluviatilis
ATGGCATTGGGTTTTAACATGTCAGTCCATTATGTTTCCACAATATTGACAATTCTTCTAAACTTAAATTATATCGTACACATTATACAGAGAATGAAAACAAAAACACCTAGTACAGAAGAAAAAAAAAAGGAGAAAGGTAGAGATGAACACAGTATAATATGATATGACGGTATAATTCAAGATCACTATATTAAGTGAGTATTAAAGGCATTACAGGGGCCCACCTCTTTAAGAAAACTGAAGTCGTAATGCAAATGTGATTTGTTCCATTTCGTACAACTCCCATACTTTTTGAATCCAAGTTTTAACCATCTGCATGTAATACACTTAATGGCTGCAGCAAGTAAAATTTGTAATAAATATATTTTAGCTCTACCCTCGAGGCCCTCTGGACGCACACCTAAAAGGGTTATTATGGGGAATACTGGACCAATTTCAAAGATTTTTGTTCCCAAAAACTGAACTGTCATTAGCATTACATAGACACTTTCAAACTGCCATGTATTCGTGCAGGGGCGTAGCTGCAATTTCCAAAAGTGTGTGTGTGTATTTGGGGGGACTGATTGTTCAGCAGGATGATTTTTAGATCCTGTACCATTTTGTCTCACCAAATCATGGATTCCAAGTAGCCAACATTTCATATATGATTGATGGAAACACTGACATTTGGGGGGTAGTGTAGTGGGATCCGGGGGAAATGTTGACACTGGCTTCTGTCTCTATCAGAAAAGCAAAGGTAGCCAAACAGCGAAGGGGCCCAGAGTGTATCTCGCTGTTAACTTAAGCATATTTGCTCAGGTGGTTTACATATGTGATATGATACAGTACATGCAGTCCACTACTGCAGCGTGCGCTGTTAAAACAGAGTTCAGTTCAGGCCGAAGCCCTCAGGCCGCTCCAAGGCTCGACACGTGGAGATGTTTGTAGGCTAAACTAGGGCTGCTACTAATGGTTATTTCAACGTCAATTAATCTGTGGATTGTTTCCTAGATCCATTCATGTTTGGTCTATAACCCTTTTGAGGTCTAAGGGCATTTTTACGTTTCTTTTTAACAGTGGTGTAGTCTGATGTATTGTAGTGGGTATACTGTACTGTATATATTGGCCAGAATCTGCCTTTTTTGTGCATATCATAGTGGGGGGTCTGGGTGTCCTCCCCCAGGGACATCAACGACTTCATTTCCTGTATTCTGACACACTTGTATGCACCAATTTACGGTGGAAATCCCTTTATTTGGGCGATGTGAAGAAGAAAAACACAGATGACAATTCAAAATATATCAAAAATATAATATGAAGTATGTTGTAGCGTGCCATTGGGCATTTTTAAGTGGGTATATGGAAATCCTGGAGCTTTCTTAGTGTATCATGTAGACTACACCGCTGCTTTTTAAATTCACATTTTAAGGATATTTGCATATAACCAGATATAGAAGATATAGACGCACCAGCGAGTCCAAGCGGTTTGACTCCTACTCAAAAAGCGGTGCCACAAGATTTCATTTTAGACATTTATTTACTATTTTAATTCATATATTACGCTATTTTTGTGAACCCAAGACTTGTGAACTCACTTCAAGCTCCAAAGCTTAACCCTCTGAGGTCTGAGGGCATTTTTAGATACCTTCTTGAATTCTCCTTTTTAGTGTATTTGCATATAACTGATCTCCGTGTGTTTCAGGTCAAAATGTTCAGAACAAACTCAGCCTTCTGTACAGTGACGCCCAAATGTGTTCCAGAGCAACGTGTTTGGCGCTAAACCTGAAAAGTGAATGTTTTCGCTTTTTGAAATTTCTCATATCTCATGTAAAAAAAAAAAAATTACCATAGACTCACTTGTTTTGGAGTTTGAAATGAGTTCACAAAAGTAGTGTAATGTAGGAATAAAATATTAAATATATGTCTAAAATGACATTTTTTTTGTAAAATCACTTTTTCATGATTATATTTTGGTCATTTTAGACCTTTATTTTAATAGGACAGCTGAAAACATGAAAGGAGAGAGAGAGAGAGAGAAGGGGAATGACACGCAGCAAAGGGCCGCAGGTCAGAGTCGAACCTGCGGTTGAGCCTTTATAAATGGGCGCGTGCGCTACCAGGTGAGCTACTCAGTGACTACGAGTGTTGTCAACAACTCAAAGATCTTCAGTTTCCTGTCCCAGAGGAGAGAAGACACTAGAACAATATTCACATTTAAGGAGCTGGAATCACACTAGTTTTCAAAATAGTTAGCAAATAATAGAGTAATCTTTGCAGCTTTAAAACAGACAATTATTCTTCCTGAGGGAATAAAGCAGCCTGGTCTCACAGAAATCTGTGAAATGACCACGAACTGTTAACAGGTCATTACGTGGTGGTATTATGGCATACGAACTGGCGTGCCATACATACGCCACTTGACATATGAGATCAGTCTGACGAGTCAGAACAACAACACAGAAAGTGCAATCCTAAGAAATATAGAAAGACAATAAAAACATTCTGAATTGGAAAAGTATTAATATAAATTATAATAAATAAATTAGGATAATGAGGATGCAAAAGAAAATACAATTATTTAAAGCAGTGGCTTGCAGGTTTAAACCATATTTCTTAATTGTCCAAAGCGGCACAATGAATTCGTCTTGATAACACACCAATAATGTCATACGAATTGGCGTGTCATACATACACCACTTCTTGAGATCAGTGTGAATAAAGTGAAAAGACTCAAATGTCCGTTTGATTTGTGTAACAGGAAGTGAGTTGCCTCATACATCTGGTTAACAGCTCAGCTTTTGAAATGTGTGTTGGTAACACAAATACTTGAGAAAGTGGATTTAACTTCAACTTCTTTGGAAAAATACACCCCAAAAAAAACATGTTAAAGAGGATCTTAGCACACTTGTCTGCAAAACCAAGCAAAAAATATATTGCAAAATGACTTTTATGTCTGTTGATATATCAATATGTCTATATATATATATATATATGTATATATGTATATATATATATATGTATATATGTCTATATATATATATATGTATATATATATATACACATACATACATACATATATATATATATATATATATATATACAATACATACATATATATATATATATATATATATATATGTATATGTATGTATGTGTATATATATATGTATATATATGTATACACATACATACATATATATATATATATATATATATATATATATATATATATATATATATAAGTATATATAGCCAATATAAATCCAGATGAATTAGATTCTGCGGTTGCTGGATTATTGTATCTCTCAAGTGAGTGTCAATACTTGAGCCATCATTGCAATGCCAAGCTTGTTTTTCTTAAAAATGCATTACCTAATACAAGCATTAGCAAGTCGGTCAGAGCTGTGTTGCAACTGACTTAGTAGGAAAACAACACAGAGAGAGAGGGGGAACAGCATGAGTTCAACAAGTTTGGTCTAGATTCTTGACATTCTGGCACAGCCTCTTATGGAACGGCTCACCTTGCAGCTCTGACCTGCAGGGCAGCGGGGGCAGATAACCCTGCTGTAAACACAGCGTGTTGTCTCAACTGAACAACAGCTCACGCCTCAGGGAGCTTGCAAAATACTTAAAGTGCTCATATTATGCTCATTTTCAGTTTCATAATTGTATTTAGAGGTTGTACCAGAATAGGTTTATGTGGTTTAATTGTCAAAAAACACCATATTTTTGTTGTATTACACATTGCTGCAGCTCCTCTTTTCACCCTGTGTGTTGAGCTCTCTGTTTTAGCTACAGAGTGAGGCATCGCACTGCTGTTACATCTTTGTTTGGAGTCGCACATGCGCAGTACCTAGGTAAGGACTACTAGCCAGTCAGAAGCAGAGTATGAGGGCGTGCCCTGACAGTACCTAGGTAAGGACTACTAGCCAGTCAGAAGCAGAGGATGAGGGCGTGCCATGACAGTACCTAGGTAAGGACTACTAGCCAGTCAGAAGCAGAGCATGAGGGCGTGCCCTGACAGTACCTAGGTAAGGACTACTAGCCAGTCAGAAGCAGAGTATGAGGGCGTGCCCTGACAGTAGCTAGGTAAGGACTACTAGCCAGTCAGAAGCAGAGCATGAGGGCGTGCCATGCTAGCAGCTAGGTGAGCATTATAACGTCTGTCTCTGAAGTAAAGGCTGGACTACAATAGAGCTGTTTGGAGAAGTTTGTGAACAGTGTTTTCTGTTGGAGATGGTAAGTCCCTGTGGGGGGGACTTTGGGCTTTTTCACTTTGTAAACCTATAACATGCACAATAAAGGAAAAGGGAAAAGCCAAATAGCATAACATGAGCACTTTAAAGGAAGTCTTTAAGTCACACTGACTGCCCGAAACTTCTGAACTGAACAGTTTGCGTCAAAATAAAAGACAAGTACAGCTTTTATGAGAAATTCTGTTTTCATATCTGAAAGATTTGTCCCATTATTTTTTACAGTCTGTGTTTTCTATGTGCCGTGCAAGACCAGAACATTTTTCCAACTTTCTTTTCAACTCTCTGATGTTATATTCACACAACAGACAGGAACTGTAAACATGCATATTGTATGGAGAGTGAGGGGGCTTCCCATGGACAGGCGCCCCGAGCAGTTGTGAGGTTAGGGGCACAGGAGGTGAACTGGCACCTCTCCAGCAAACACTCCATACTTGGTCCTAGCGAGGGACTTGAATCAGCGACCCTCAGCTTCCCAAGCTAAGTCCCTACGGACTGAGTTACTGCTGCAGCAGCTAATAATAACTAGCATTGTTAGTGTAACCCAGAGAGAGAGAGAGAGACAGAGAGAGAGACAGAGAGACAAGGAGAGAGAGAGAGAGAGAGAGACAGAGAGACAGAGAGAGAGAGACAGAGAGATAGACAGAGAGAGAGAGAGACAGAGACAGAGACAGAGAGGGAGGAGAGAGAGAGAATGACAGAGAGAGAGAGAGAGAGAAAGACAGAGAGAGAGAGAGAGAGAGAGAGAGAGAGAGAGAGAGAGAGCAAACAGTTCAACAAGTATGTAGGCTGATAAAGTTTCTATTGCTAAATTGACTTGAACAGTTGAACGGATTTGTCGTTAATCAGCAACTATATTTATATTTCTATTTACATGCTTTTCTTTGCCTACATGTTTCTAAATACCTTTGGGGTTTGGTCTGATAAAAGAAGACATTTGTTTGACCTTCGGCCTCTTTGTTTTGCATTTTTTTAGACATTTTATAAACTAAACAGTTAATTATATTGAAAATAATCATGTTTAATGGAAATTTACTTTAGTTTAAATGGATCTCTGTCAGTTTTTCCAGCCACTCTATGCAAGATTTAGTTTGTTCGAGGCTCTAAACTGCTTATAACTGTTATTATATAATGTGGTGATGGGGCAGTGAATTCGGCATGTGCCTTTGGTGTGAGAGATCTGGGTTCAATTCCCACTGCAATACATCACTTAACCACTTAACCCTTAGTTTCTTCAGAGGTGTGCGGCCTCTGATACATAGCAATTGTAAGTCGCTTTGAATAAAAGCATCCGCTAAATGACATGCAATGTAATAAACCAAACAAAATTTGAATAATATTCTCAGAATTTTGTTGATTAATACCAAATTACATATAGCTCTTTCCAGGACACGTCCTAGGTAATGATTAGAAATTACCACCGTACAGTATCAGCAGTCTGGTTTTGGATTATTTCTGATGGTAGCAGTTCTGTAAATGTATTTGAACAATGCTTGTGAAACAGTAGTAGTAGTAAAACATGTGTTTCCCAGAGGAAAGCTCCACCAGCCTGGCAGTAAACACAACTGTTTATACCAGGATTATTTATAAACTGCATTCAAAATGAGATTTTGCAGACTCAGAGAGTATAATTCATTGCATCCTGGCTTTCTCTCCATAATTCATCCGCTCTGGGATCTGCAGCAGTCGTGGGCAGCAGGATGGATATAAATATCTGTGCCCAGTTCTTGCCAAGTGGGTGGCACAGACAAGACTCCCAGCAAGGCTGTTGACACCAGCTGACCGGCTTTACAAAAGCAGCCAGACGAGCTGCGAGGTGTTAGCCAAAGTTGACGTGCAAAAAGCTTGTTACGTAAAAAGTTCCCTGCAGGAGGTGTTGAGGACGAGCTTAAAATAAACTCTGAACTATACCAGAGGGGAAGACTGGAGAGGAGGACCGGGAAGGGTGGAGGCCTTCGCTCCGCTGACACAGTTAGCCGTTACAGGCAGAAGGTCACATAGCTCCAGGGTTGCCAGGTCTGTATGACATAACCAGCCCAAAAGGACAATAAAAACCAGGCAGATGGGCAATTAAAAACAGCCTAAAGGGCAATCAAAACCAGCAGAATGGGCAATTAAAAACAGCCTAAAGGGCAATCAAAACCAGCAGAATGGGCAATTAAAACCAGCCTAATGGGCGTTCAAAACCAGCACAAAGGACAATCAAAACCAGCACAAAGGACAATCAAAACCAGCCTAATGAGTAATCAAAACCAGCCTAAAGGGCAATCAAAACCAGCAGAATGGGCAATTAAAACCAGCCTAATGGGTAATCAAAACCAGCACAAAGGACAATCAAAACCAGCCTAATGGGTAATCAAAACCAGCACAAAGGACAATCAAAACCAGCCTAATGGGTAATCAAAACCAGCCTAATGATTAATCAAAACCAGCCTAATGAGTAATCAAAACCAGCCTAATGATTAATCAAAACCAGCCTAATGGGTAATCAAAACCAGCCTAATGATTAATCAAAACCAGCCTAATGGGTAATCAAAACCAGCCTAATGATTAATCAAAACCAGCCTAATGATTAATCAAAACCAGCCTAATGGGCAATCAAAACCAGCTTAATGGGCGATCAAAACCAGCACAAAGGACAATCAAAACCAGCACAAAGGACAATCAAAACCAGCCTAATGAGTAATCAAAACCAGCCTAATGAGTAATCAAAACCAGCCCAAAGGGCAATCAAAACCAGCAAAAAAAATAACCCAAAACAGGGCAAACACCAAGAAAGGCAAAAACCAACCCCAGCGAACAAACACCCCCCAACACACCAAAAACAAAAGCAAAAACAACGGCCCACCCCCAAAAAAAAAAAAAAAAAAAAAAAAACAAACAAACCACCCACAAAAACCAAAAAACACACAAAAAAAAAAACAAAAAAAAACAACAAAAGAGAAAAAAAAAACCAAAACCAACCCCAACAAACAACAAAAAACCCAACAAAAAAAACAAAACAAACCAAAAAAAAAACAACAACCAAAAAAAACCAAAAAAAAAAACAACAAAAAAACAAACAAAAACAAACAAAAAAACAAACCAAAAAAAAAAACAGAAAAAAACCAAAAAAGAAAACAAACCAAACCAAAAACAAACAAAACAAAAGAAAAAACAAGCCAGCAACAAACCAAAAAAAAAAAAAACAACCAAAAAAACAACCAACCAAAAAGAAAAAAACCAACAAAAAAAAAAAACCACAAAAAAAAAAAAAAAAAAAACAAAAAAACAAAAAAAAAAAAAAAAAAAAAAAAAAAAACAACAAACAAAACCAAAACCCAAAGAAAAAAAACACCCCAGCGAACGAAAAAAACAACAAAAAAAAACAAAACAAAAAAAAAAAAACCAACAAAACAAAAAAAACAAACAAAAGAAAAAAAACCAACCAAAAAAAAAACCAAAAAAAAAACCAAACAAAAAAAAAACAAACAAAAAAAAAACAAAAGGACAAGAAAAACAAGCAAAAGACCAAACAAAAAAACCAAAACCAAACACCAACAACAGCCAACACAACACAAACAACAACCAAAACAAAAAAAAAACCAACCACCACAAACACAAAACAGAAAAAAACACACAAAACACAACAAAAGCAAAAACCCCAAAGCCCAAAAACCACAAAAGGAAAAAAACCACAAAAAAAACCACAAAACCACCAAAAACCAACAACCAACCAAAACAAAACAACACACACAAACACCCACCACCAAAAACAACCAAACACACACCAAACAACAAAACAAAAACAACCAACAAAACAACAAAAACCAACAAACCACCAAAAAAAAACCGCAACGGGCTACACAGCACAAACCACCAACCAACCAACAAACAAAAAAACCCAAAAAAAAAACACCCGCAAAAAAAAAAAAACCCCCCACTCCTGCCAAAAACATATTACACTAACCCTTACACTGCTTTTAAAGTCCAAAAGGACTACTATAATGACCAAATGTATTGGAATATCTACAAAGAACAGTAAACACAGAACTGTTTGGATCGTTTCCAGTTTGTAAAATGTGAGGATTGTTCTGCATCGATTACTTTTACTTTTAATACTTACAGTACATTTTCCTGATGATACTTACAGTACATTTTCCTGATGATACTTACAGACTTTTACTTAAAGGGGCACTATGCAGCGTTGGCCATTTCTTCAGGTTTCTCTATAGAGCCCCCTGGTATTAGTACTTTTACTGAAGTAAAGGATCTGAATACTTCTTCCATCGCTGCAGTGGTCGCAGTATATTGTAGGATATCAAACAAATTGTGCTCTTATATCTCCATCCCCTCTGTGCTTTAGTTGCAGCTTGATGCTGTTTAGGGAAATCCTTTTTCTCATGTTTGCTTCATTGTGAAAGAAATTATCTGCAGTGACCCAATGTCATCAAACTCTATGCCAGCGTGGCCTCATTTCACCTGCCGTGTAACGTTATCTCATGTGATAACACTCAGGGCTAGTCCAACGGGATTATGCAACACGAGAGGAGTCAGTAATGTCCGTAATATTAGACATTAACAAATACTTATGGAGTTTTGTAGTAAACACATCTTGTTCTGTACATGTTTATCACATCAAATCAAGGCTACCCTCCCTCCTCTTTTCTTTATCTTGGCTCTGCTCCATCTCGTTCTACAATTACACAAACACATTGCATTACATACACACTGCTCTTGCAACACACTGTGTGTCACTTTTATAACTTGACTGCAGCAGTGAAAATGCCTGTAGCATCACCTTAAAGAAATGGTTTCATTTGGAAAGAATGGATTCGCTTTCTTGCTGAGATTTAGACGAGAAGATCGATAGCACCACTCATGTCTGAATCTAAAACATACAACAAGCTATTCAAGCTTTATTCATCTGTGTTATCTGGACGCATTTTGAGCTATCTGCGTGTATGTCTACGCTGTATACAGCGGACGTAAACATACATTATCTGTACGCATTTTGAGCGCTGTATACAGCGGACAGGTTGGGTTTAGGAAACGTGACATGCGGGACCTGGTCCCCGGTCTACTGGGTGAAAGTCCTGTGTTTTTTGACCCATCCACCCCCCCAACCAACCTCCCTACGCGGATTTTTGCCCTTTCTTACTACTCTCTACTGCGTCAATTCACACGCAATCGCAAGGTAATGTAAGTCAATGGAGGCCAAACAGCGTTGATAACAGTCCCTCCAGAAAAATGTGATTATGCGATCGCATAATTCAACACATAATCAGCCAAAGTCCGCATATTTATGCTGCACTTTTGCTGCATAAATTGTCGATTTCCACGCAATAATTCCCGCATTTTCGTTGCAAAAAAGTCCCATAATATATCTTAGCGGAAAGTTGAAAAATGTTGCGTTTACTTCACACAAGAGAAGCTAATTTCCCCTGTTGCCATGGGAACGTTATGAAGTGTTATGAAGTGTTACGCGACGTGAACATCATCGTAAAGCATCGTAATCGCAATTTTTGCAAGTTCCCGCAATTTCATCGCATAAAATTGCATATATATCATATATAGCATATTCCATTGCATTTTTTAAGAAAACGTGCCCCATAATCAAGGATTTTTGCCCGCAACAATCACAAAAAAACTCCGCGAGTATGCGTCTTGATAACACGCCAATAATGGCATACAAATTGGCGTGTCAGACATACACCACTTCGTGACATCAGTCTGTCAGAACAACAACACAAGAAAGTGCAATCATAAGAAATATAGAAAGACGATAAAAACATTCCGAAATGGAAAAGTATTTGATAAATAAATTAGGATAATGAGGATGCAAAAGAAAATACAATTATTTTAAGCAGTGGCTTGCTAGCCTGGTGAGAGCATCCTGATCTGATCCTTCTTTTGGAATATGGAGCGGGAACCTGAAATGGGGCCTTTTATTCCTAAATTCTCGTTACACAAACGGCAAATATCCTTTACCGACATGCTGCTTGCTTGCTGGGCTAACGAGCTATGCTTTGCCTGCAGCAGCAGCAGGGGTAGCCTGGCTTGTGGTTGGATTTTCATACGCTTCGTTGATCTGATTGGTTGATTTGGCCCGTCTATCACCAACTAGTGATGGGACGTTTGACACCGAGGCACCGAAGCTTGTATCACTCCCGCAAAGCACACTGGTTCGAAACAGTGTTGGAGCTTGTATCGAATTGAAATAAGCACGTGACTGATGACGTCCGAAGCTTCGAACGTCACTGAAACTCCGGGTGGGTTTGCTGGATTCATGTCGCCGTGCTTACCAACGGACTCGTAGAATTCACTGGAACATCGTGGGTTTATGGAGTGTGGCTTGCAATTTATTTGATTAGCCTATTAATAGAAATTAGCCTACTTACATACACCTGCGTATTCTACATACCGGTAGAAGGTGGCATTGTTGCTGCAGTTTATTGAATCCATATTTAGCCTAATTAAAACATACACTTACATTCAAATCCTGATCACAGTAGTTTATATATAGTTTATATATTATAATGTTATATCCAAACATTCAAACATAGGTTTTATATTTTTAATTCCGTCATGTCATGTTCATGTCATTTGACCCTTGTGTTGACTTTGAGTCACATTGACCCGTTTTCAATTTTTGTTTTATATCAGAAAATATGGGACATAGAAATAAGCGCTGAAAATGTGTAGAAGAAAAATTTAACAATTTAAAACGTTGGAAAAAGCAAAAACAAACTGTGAAAAAGGCATCAAAAACATCGGAAAAAAGTGTTTCTTTCAAGGTTGACGGGACGAAAACACAAGGGTTAATTCAAGTTCAGTCATGTCATGCCATATGCATGTGTCCATTCTGTCTCTCCTATGTTCATGTTGAAAGCTTCGTTTGGCTGTGTCGAGTTATAGCCGCTGTCATTTCTGCTGACTGACCAGCAGATGTCACTTTGTTCTCTTTGATGCTTTGATGCTTCGGATCATTTTGCGATACAATCAGGAAGAAGCTTCAGAGGCTTCACAAGGCTTTGTTCGCCCATCACTATCACCAACTATAGGTGGTGATTGTCAGGGTTTCATGGCCTTTCAGTTTGTTTTCATCATCTCTGTCTTCACCTGTTTAGTTAATTAGTTCAGTGTCTTCACCTGTGTCTAGTTTCGTTAATTATCTTCACCTGTTCTGTTCTCATCACAAGCTGTGTATTTAAGTTCCTGTTTGTCGGTCAATGTATGTGTTTGAGTATTGCACTCACTGTTTCGAGTTTGGATCTTGCCTTTTTGAATAAACCTTTTGAGTTTTTGCATCTTCGCTTGGACCTCCTCTCCATTCCTCCCCTGTGACGTTACAGTGATAGACAGATGGTTTATCCAATCAGCTAACCAGTATTTTCACCTCTTCCCAAAAGTTTTCCAACGGTAAGTTCCCAGATTGCTATGCCGAGCAAATGCAAAGCGATCCACCTGGTGGAGTCAGGTTAGTGGCTTGCAGGTTTTAAAACCAGACCTCTTAATTGTCCAAAGAGGCACAATGTAGTTAATTTGAAGACATTTGTTGCTGTAATTTGTTCCAGGAGCTGAGTGCACTAAAACTAAAAGCAGTTTTTCCAAGTTCAGAGCGAGCTCGTGGAACATGAAGTAACAGCCCGTCAGTGTCATGTTCAGCCCCGCTCCGCTCTTATTTTATGTTTTGTTTGTTTTCTGGACTTCCTGTTTTATTTTGAAATCCACTGTTTGTATACAGTCCTGGTCACTCGTCTTCCCGTCTTTGTCTACTTTCCCGCCTCTGTGATTACCCTCCCGTCCCTTATGTGTCTCACCTGTGTGTAATCATCATCACCTGTTCCCCTAGTATAAATACCCACATTAATGCTACGTTTACACGTGGCCAGCTATTTTCAGAAATGGACATTTCAACCTCTCCGTTTTAAAAAATAACATCGTGCACAGCTGTCAGTTTTCAGAAAAGTGTTAGTTTTCGTGTATATGCCATTAATGCTGTCAAGAGCACGCCAAAGCTGTAGGTGGCGGTGTAACAAGAAGCTCAAGCCCATGTTAGCCAATCACAATCCCGAAAACAGCAACCAATCACTTCCCCTCTCTCTCTCTTGGCTGCCTAAACCTCCGTTTGTCTCGGTTCACGTGCAAACGAAGATCTCAAAAATATCCACTCTGGCCGGAGTTTTTAGAAAGACTCTTTTTCAGAGGCAAATTCTCTGTTTGCATGTAAACGAAGGGCACAAACGAAGGGAAATGTCTCCGGTTTTCAAAATAACCATGCACTTGTAAACAGGGCCTTACTTACCTGTGCCAGATTGTTGACGAGCCTTGTGTACTCACTCTCCAGCATTTTTCTCGTTTGTATTTCCCAGTGTTTTCGAGACCTGTTGCCTGTATCCTGACTACGATTTTTTGCCTGCAGATTTTGTTTTTTGAACAATAAAGGAACCTTCCTTCACTACTGCTCTGAGTTGTGCATTTGAGTCCGCCATTGTACCCTGACAATCAGCAGAGCCTGAGTCTGATAATGTCCCTCTGAGTAACAGAACTTCTGTAAGGGAAGATGGCAGTTTTCCAATAAGAGCTAATAAGAGATACCAGTGAGTAAAGCAACTGGTTAGCTTAGCTTAGCATAGCATATTGGAACAAGTTCAGTGTTTTTTTTTTTAATTTTTTTTTTTATATGGAACGACATATAATGTGTTAATTAATGCTGGTTGGTAATTCAATTCAATCAAATTATAACAGAAGTTATCTCAGGACACTCTACAGATTAGGGAGTAGGTCTAGACCAGGGGTTCTTAAACTTTTTTTTCAATAATGTACCCCCTTTGAATTGTGTCTTTAAAGGTGCTGTAGGTAGGATTGAGAAGATCCAGGACTTACTGTTAAGTCTAAACAACGTGGCGGCTTCCACGGATGAGATGAGCGTATCTATCGCACCAACTATAGGTGGTGATAGACAGATGGTTGATCCAACCAGGATTTCTTCCCCTTCCCAAAAGTTCTCCAATGGAAAGTTCCCAGATGGATATGCTGAGCAAATGCGAAGCAATCCATCTGGTGGAGTCAGGTTAGTAGGTGGTGCCAGAGGAGCTGGAGTTATTTAAATGACCTGCTTCATGTAGTTCTACTGGAACATAGGGTCAGTTTCAGCAAATATGACAGAAAGTTAGTTTTATAAGTCTTACCTACTGCACCTTTTAAACAAACTACCCCCTGACCAGCGCAAAGCATTTTTACATCTTTATCCATCACTTAATTCATTCATTATTTTAGTATAATTATTTTAGGACTCATGCATGACATATTTTTAAATGAGCATTTTGCAGAAAAGATCACATACCCCCTGCAGTGCTCCAAAGTACCCCCAGGGGTACATGTACCCCCATTTGAGAAACAATGGTCTAGACCACACTCAGACCCAACAATTGTCCCCAACGAGCAAGCATTTGGCGCGACAATGGCGAGGCAGATTGGAACCAGTCCTCCAAACCATTTATTTGTTTAACAGTCGCCATTTTCAATCGCATCTTTAACGTTGAGAGACTGTTGCAGTTTGGTTAGGTTCAGGCACCAAAACTACTTAGTTAAGTTGTGAAAAAGATGGTGGTTTGGGTTCAGATAAACCTTACTTACTCTGGGAATTACTAGAATTGTTGGGGCTTTGTAAACTATAGAGTGTGGTCTAGACCTACTCTATCTGTAAAGTGTCTCGAGATAACTCTTATGATTTGATACTATGAATAAAACTGACCTGAATTGAATTGAACTTCACGAAAGTTAAAGGTCCTATGGCATGAAAATTTCACTCGATTTTCAATTTCAGGTTTTTTAACATTAATATGAGTTCCCCCAGTCTGCCTATGGCCCCCCAGTGGCTAGAAATGGTGATAGGTGTAAACCGAGCCCTGGGTATCCTGCTCTGCCTTTGAGGAAATGAAAGCTCAGATGGGCCGATCTGGAATCTTCTCCTTATGAGGTCATAAGGAGCAAGGTTACCTCCTCTTTCTCTGCTTTGACCGCCCAGAGAATTTGGCCCACCCATGAGAGAGAGAGAGACATCATGGCTTTCAAACGAGCAAAGTGGCAGTTGGTGAAGGCCACACCCCAACCCTCCATCTTGCCCCCCCCTCTCTCCTCCTCAATAGCTACAGACAAAGAAATGGCACATACTAAGGAAAGCTCATTGTGGGACTTGCTCTAGTGGCTGTAAATCTGCACCAAGGCTGAATTTCGGGAAAGAGACTTCAGATACAGTATTAGGCGACCACTAAGGCCTATATAAAAGAGACTTCAGATACAGTATTAGGGGACCACTAAGGTCTATATAAAAGAGACTTCAGATACAGTATTAGGGGACCACTAAGGTCTATATAAAAGAGACTTCAGATACAGTATTAGGGGACCACTAAGGCCTATATAAAAGAGACTTCAGATACAGTATTAGGGGACCACTAAGGTCTATATAAAGAGACTTCAGATACAGTATTAGGGGACCACTAAGGTCTATATAAAAGAGACTTCAGATACAGTATTAGGGGACCACTAAGGTCTATATAAAAAGAGACTTCAGATACAGTATTAGGGGGACCACTAAGGTCTATATAAAAGAGACTTGAGATACAGTTTTAGGGACCACTAAGGTCTATATAAAAGAGACTTCAGATACAGTTTTAGGGGACCACTAAGGTCTATATAAAAGAGACTTCAGATACAGTATTAGGGGACCACTAAGGTCTATATAAAAGAGACTTCAGATACAGTATTAGGGGACCACTAAGGCCTATATAAAAGCATCCAAAAAGCAGCATGTCATAGGACCTTTAGTATTAGCGGACCACTAAGGCCTATATAAAAGCATCCAAAAAGCAGCATGTCATAGGACCTTTACATCCTAAATCTCAGACTATACTGATATTGCACTATTCCTTCCCTCTCTTCAACTGTTATTGTATATTTTTGGTAAATTTGTAAATCCGTTTGTATTGTTATACTGTGTATTTAACAGTATTTTTGTATATTTCTTACTGTCATTTCTGTTTTTATTGTTTATATGTGAAGTGAGTGTTCTACTTTGAGAGCAAAGATTAACCAGAGTCAAGTTCCTTGTTTGTTTACGCAAACCTGGCCAATAAAGCTGATTCTGATTCAGCTGGACTTGTAGGCCGTTATATTGTTGGCTAGTTTTCTTTTAGAATAAAACATCAGATTTTAGTGTGTGTGTGTGTGTGTGTGTGTGTGTGTGTGTGTGTGTGTGTGTGTGTGTGTGTGTGTGTGTGTGTGTGTGTGTGTGTGTGTGTGTGTGTGTGTGTGTGTGTGTGTGTGTGTGTGTGTGTGTGTGTGTGTGTGTGTGTGTGTGTGTGTGTGTGTGTGTGTGTGTGTGTGTGTGTGTGTGTGTGTGTGTGTGTGTGTGTGTGTGTGTGTGTGTGTGTGTGTGTGTGTGTGTGTGTGTGTGTGTGTGTGTGTGTGTGTGTGTGTGTGTGTGTGTGTGTGTGTGTGTGTGTGTGTGTGTGTATTCATGGGGTCTAAAAACCAGGAGTCCGGTATACTCGTGGGGTCCCGACAGCTTTGTGGGGCCAAAATGCTGGACCCCAAAAGTTAAAAAGGGCTGTTTGAGGGTTAAGACTTGGTTTTAGGATTAGGGATAGAATTAGGTTATGGTGAGGGTAAGGGTTAAGGTTAGGCATTTAGTGGTGATGGTTAAGGTAAGGGTAAGGGTTAAGGTTAGGCATTTAGTTGGGATGGTTAAGGTAAGGTGCTAGGGAATGCATTATGTCAATGACAGGTCCTCACAAAGATAGTGAGACGCACTATGTGTGTGCGTGTGTGTGTGTTTGTGTTTTGTGTGTAGGAATCTTAATTTGTAAAGTAACTAGTAACTAAAGCTGGAACAGATGAATGTAGCGGAGTAACTAAAGTAACTAGTAACTAAAGCTGTAACAGATGAATGTAGTGGAGTAACTAAAGTAACTAGTAACTAAAGCTGTAACAGATGAATGTAGTGGAGTAAAAAGTACAATATTGTACAAAAGAAAAGACTGAAGTAAAGTACAAGTACCACAACATATGGACTTTAGTACAGTACTGGAGTACATGTACTTAGTTACTTTCCACCGCTGGATACAGGATATTGGAGTTTACACCACCGACTGACACTAAGAAATTATCAATAAACATATAGCCGCATACCGAGAGACACACTGTTATGAAACAGCCCCCCCAAGTCCAGCAAAGTGAGTCATGGCCTATTTATAGCTCCAGCAACACATTTCTCATGTGCACGAGCCTTGGATGGAGATGCATTGTGTGTCTGCAGTATAGACAGGCTGTTACATAAATGTCTTCTTGCATACATGTCCCAGCGGAGGGAGGGAGGGGGGAAAGGGGGGTGTGGTGAGTCATGACATGAGCATCATAACTCACTTTTTGACTGCATTTTTCTTAGTCACTGGCCAGGCAAAAAATAAACCATGAAAACAGTCACATTCGGCTGCCCTCTGTGTACTTTTTGATTGTTGGCTTTGGCTTGAGCAGTTTTTGCCGGTTTTGTTGTCTGAAACTTAAGTTTAAAGGGTCATGTATGTTTTGAACTAAAGACAGACATGTGACCTGGATGTATATCAAAATAAAAGACAGACGGACAGTGACTAACAGACAGACAGACAGTAACATACATACAGACAGCTACAGACTGTCTTCCCTTTATTATCATAAAGGGAAGATTCCAGATTGGTCCATCTGAGCTTCCATTTTCTCAAAGGCAGAGCAGGATACCCAGGGCTCGGTTTACACCTATCACCATTTCTAGCCACTGGGGGACCATAGGCAGACTGGGGGAACACATATTAATGTTAAAAAACCTCATAAAGTGACATTTTCATGCCATGGGACCTTTTTAAATATAAATGTAGTGCAAGGCAGTCCAGCTGAAATGATTAGACCATTAAACACACAACTGTTTGGATCCTTTACACTTTCTAAAATGGGAGGATTGTGCTTTACTTTTAATACTTTTAGTAAATTTTCCTGATAATACTTACACACTGTTACTGAAATAACATTTCCAATACAGGACTTTAACTTACTGCCCGTATCAAATGTTTCAGTCATTTCCCACGTGATGTTTTCGTTATCCTTTATCTAAAAAAAAAAAAACACACGCAGGAAACCTCCCAAACACTTTGCCATCTCAGACTCGGCTGTCCGTCTTATAACCACACCAAAAAAAGTCAGCGTCATTTGAGCGCTGGCCTCTGACACACATCAGAGGGACAACATTTGGAAAAGCACTCAGACGATTGGGAAGCAGAAGCCAAGATCCTCAGACCCCACTTTCCTCACGCTGCTATTCTTAGGTTCTGAAATACGTCACGCTGTTTCCAAAGCAACCACTTTTGGGGGTGGGAGGTGGCTTATGAAAGGCTCATGAAACAATTTTACGTATATAGGAGGAGATGTGACCTGAGGGGAGAAATCTGTAAACATGCACACAGCTTTAGACTTAGACTTAGACTTAGAAAACATTAATGTCCCCGAGATGCATTTTGTTGTACAGGCATATAGAGCTTTTTCACAGCAGACATGTTGACATGTCATAGTAGGAACAGCACAGGTGTACTCAAAACCCATTACTGATGGCTGCATTCCACTTAGGAGAGGTCCTGGTATTAAACCATTACTGATGGCTGCATTCCACTTAGGAGAGGTCCTGGTATTAAACCATTACTGATGGCCGCATTCCACTTAGGAGAGGCCCTGGTATTAAACCATTAATGATGGCTGCATTCCACTTAGGAGAGACCCTGGTATTAAACCATTAATGATGGCTGCATTCCACTTAGGAGAGGTCCTGGTATTAAACCATTAATGATGGCTGCATTCCACTTAGGAGAGACCCTGGTATTAAACCATTACTGATGGCTGCATTCCACTTAGGAGAGACCCTGGTATTAAACCATTACTGATGGCTGCATTCCACTTAGGAGAGGCCCTGGTATTAAACCATTACTGATGGCTGCATTCCACTTAGGAGAGACCCTGGTATTAAACCATTAATGATGGCTGCATTCCACTTAGGAGAGACCCTGGTATTAAACCATTAATGATGGCTGCATTCCACTTAGGAGAGACCCTGGTATTAAACCATTAATGATGGCTGCATTCCACTTAGGAGAGACCCTGGTATTAAACCATTAATGATGGCTGCATTCCACTTAGGAGAGGCCCTGGTATTAAACCATTACTGATGGCTGCATTCCACTTAGGAGAGGTCCTGGTATTGAGCATGCTGACTCAATGAAATATCTTACTGGGACACTTGATGGAATTCAGCCATCGTTAAGGTTATCAACTTCAGCTGTGCTTTTCCTACTATGACAAGTCAACACGTCTGCTGTGTAAAAGGTCGATTGACACATACAGTAATGCACAACACAAACATTGAACAAGACCACTACAGCACTATTTATCTAACAAATGACATACACACATCAATACATAGAATACAGTATAAAAAGAAGTATATTGCACTTCCCTAAAAGGCCTAATATGTCATAAGTAAATAAAAGGTAAGAATTCACTTGAAGGTATCGACATAATCGTGACATGACACTGTCATGAACGTGTCATAAACCTTATAAACAAGTCATACATTTTAGGACTTCTGTCATTAAGTGTAAGTAAACAAATTGACATTGTTTGGGATGTCTTGATTATGACAAGTTGACATTAATCAAAGTGACATTACCAGAAGTTGTCTTTTTCATGACAACTTGACATTACATTTCTTTGGAGTGTTCTTATTAAGACAACTTGACAGTAAATAGGATGACATTATGTCAACTTGTCATAATCAAGACAACTTCTGGTAATGTCACTTTGAATAATGTCAAGTTGTCCTAATCAAGACAACCCAAAACAATGTCAACTTGTCATGACAAAAACTGAATGACACTTAATGACCTAAGTTATAAATGTTCATGACTTGTTTATAACATTTATGACATGTTCATGACAGTGTCGTGTCATAGTTATGACAGTGTCATGTCACGATTATGTCGAGACCTTCAAGTAAAGTGTTACCAAATAAAACTACTGCACAGTAGTACTGCACATCTTATTTAATTGGGTTATTGCCATGGGAATGAATGAGTTTTTTAGAGAAAGAATGACACAACCTACAGGGAATTTTAATAAAGTTTAAATTATAATTAAAGGACAGTTCCATTTCTTTATATATAGCATTACAATGCTCCTAAGTACCCATATGGGTACATTTGAGAAACATTTGAGAAACACTGACATATCGGATTAGGTGTCAGGAAAGCAGACGCTTGGATAGAAAGTGGGTTGTGGCTGTTGAGTTATTCAATTGGAAAACAAAGGGTGTATAGAGGAGCAGAGCACGGCCACTGCTGGTTATGTAAAGCCTGCTGTACGGTTGCATAATCTGTTCATAATCAGAGGGTAATACAGATATAGATGGCCCAGTTTCCAGCTTGTTCATTGCAGCGTGACAGTGGCACAGTGTCCTGAGAGCTCAGGTTCACCCGGGGCAGCTTTGGCTGAGGGTTTGACACTGTTGAACTTCAGCCAACCAAACAGTGTTTGATAGTGGTTTCCCATGAAAAGCAATTACGTTTTATTTGTTTCAATCTGGACCCTATTTTCCCATGCATTGGTGTCTAAGTGAATAATGTGAAGAAGAATCTTTGAAATTCAGTGCAGTACTGAGCCGGAGCCGTGAACTGGGCTGCAAGGTAACCCTATATGTTCAGCGTCAGTTAGCATCCACTTAAAGTTCAGTTTTTGCCGCTGACAGACTCGGATTATTATTCTGACAACATTATGGAAAGGATCCCTACGGAGATAGACCTTTTAGTTAAAGAGTAAGATCCTTTTAGTTTAATATGAAACAGCCCCGAAATCACCATCACCAAACTCCACCAGACTCCATGTAAATAATCAGGACTTTTAGCGTGTATAGAGCCAGCATATTTCCACCAGACTCCATGTAAATAATCAGGACTTTTAGCGTGTATAGAGCCAGCATATCTCCACCAGACTCCATGTAAATAATCAGGACTTTTAGCGTGTATAGAGCCAGCATATCTCCACCAGACACCATGTAAATAATCAGGACTTTTAGCGTGTATAGAGCCAGCATATCTCCACCAGACTCCATGTAAATAATCAGGACTTTTAGCGTGTATAGAGCCAGCATATCTCCACCAGACTCCATGTAAATAATCAGGACTTTTAGCGTGTATAGAGCCAGCATATCTCCACCAGACTCCATGTAAATAATCAGGACTTTTAGCGTGTATAGAGCCAGCATATCTCCACCAGACTCCATGTAAATAATCAGGACTTTTAGCGTGTATAGAGCCAGCATATCTCCACCAGACTCCATGTAAATAATCAGGACTTTTAGCGTGTATAGAGCCAGCATAACTCCACATGTAAATGGCTGAATTAAGGGTTTATTTCAACCAAACCAGAGTGGTGATTGTTGGAACAGTGGAAAGATGAACCAAGACGGCTTTTGATAGTTTAATTTAGTTTCTGTCCACTTTGAATGAAGTGTGTTTTATGATGATAAAAGTCCTGATTATTTACATGGAGTCTGGTGGAGTTTGGTGATTGTGATTTTGGGGCTGTTTCATGTTAAACTAAAAGGATCTTACTCTTTAACTAAAAGGTCTATCTCTGTAGGGATCCTTTCCATAATGTTGTCACACACTTAGAATAATAATCTGAATCTGTCAGCGGCAAAAACTGAACTTTTTGTGGAGGGGAACTGACAGTGTGCATTTGCCTTAAAGGATTACATTGCAGCTTGATTGGTTCTAGCTAAATACTGGATCAAAGATTGTTGTTCCCATCAGTCACTTAGACACAAAAACATAGGAAAACAGGTTCCAGGTTGAAGTTATCATTTAATGCTGCATGCTTTTTTTGAAATCTTGTGTTACTGCATGAAGATGGACAGATGTTGAAGCAGTTTCTGGCGTGAGTCATAATTTGTTTGTTCGATAATCTTTCCGCTCTCTGAAACCCTTTTGCCGTGACGCTCCACAACACACTGACAATAGTACAAGCCGTATAAGCCACGTGTCACACAGATTACATCCAAAATAGACATGCAACATTAGAAAACAATGCTGTTGCATGTCATACTCTGTGTGGCTATAATCTCTGTGAGTGCCACCTGCGCTTCACACGGGACATTTGTGTTCCCCTTTTTGTGTTCCTTCCTTTTGTGATCCTTGTTTTTGGAGCAGATACAGATTTGCTGGGCTGCAGGCATGTAAACAAATATGAATACATTATGCGGATATGACGAACAGATAATGCGCTCTGAACAGATCAGCAGAAGCCAAATTCTTTCAGTATTATCCATCCATTTCTTTTTTCCAATATCGGCAAAAATAGGTCATTCTCATACCTTTGGATCTGGGCTGATAATCATAAGATTCAGAAGTTGTCTTTAGTTTCAAAAGTGATCCATGGAGCAAAAGAAAAATGTAAACAAATGGTATATACAAACAACAACAAAGAAAGGTGCAGATTGTCTTAAAGGCCCAATGTGGAGGAATTTCTCCCATCTAGCGTTGAGATCATATATCTCAATCAACTCTCTCGCACCAAGCAGTTCAAAGTAGGTATTGCACAGTCCTTGCAGAGTTTTTTTTGTGATTGTTGCGGGCAAAAATCCTTGATTATGCGGCACGTTTTCTTAAAAGATGCGATGGAATATGCTATATATGATATTTATGCAATTTTATGCGATGAAATTGCGGGAACTTGCAAAAACTGCTGTTTGATGAAAAAGAGAAAAAACTGTGATTTCCCACCCCCCCCAGGGGAAAATGGCTGCTCTCGTGTGAAGTAAACAACATTTTTCAACTTTCTGCTAAGATACAGTACAGGCCAAAAGTTTGGACACACCTTGTCATTCAAATGCGTTTCCTTTTTATTTTCATGACTATTTACATTGTAGATTCTCACTGAAAGCATCAAAACTATGAATGAACACATATGCTTTTTTTATTAATAAGGGAAACGCTTCCACTAATGAACCCTCACAAAGCACACCTGTGAAGGTAAAACCATTTCAGGTGACTACCTCATGAAGCTCATTGAGAGAACACCAAGGGTTTGCAGAGTTATCAAAAAAAGCAAAGGGTGGCTACTTTGAGGAATCTAAAATATAAGACATGTTTTCAGTTATTTCACACTTTTTTGTTAAGTACATAATTCCATATGTGTTCATTCATAGTTTTGATGCCTTCAGTGAGAATCTACAATGTAAATAGTCATGAAAATAAAGAAACCCATTGAATGAGAAGGTGTGTCCAAACTTTTGGCCTGTACTGTAGATTATGGGACTTTTTTTGCAACGAAAATGCGGGGTTTATGACATCATGCAAGCCCCACATATTTTACGTTGAAATCGGCAATTTATGCGGCGAAAGTGCGGCCCCCCCCACATAAATATGCGGACTTTGGCTGATTATGCGTTGAATTATGCGATCGCATAATCACGTGTTTCTGAAGGGACTGATTACAGCTACGGTAGCCTAAACATAGGAGCTGCCAAATATCTATTCTGAAGCTATAGGGGGGCTCTATAGAGAAACCTGTAGGGGGCGTCTTGAGAACCTGTAGGGGCTCTATAGAGAAACCTGTAGGGGGGCTCTATAGAGAAACCTGTAGGGGGGCTCTATAGAGAAACCTGTAGGGGGGCTCTATAGAGAAACCTGTAGGGGGGGCTCTATAGAGAAACCTGTAGGGGGCTCTATAGAGAAACCTGTAGGGGAGCTCTATAGAGAAACCTGTAGGGGGAGCTCTATAGAGAAACCTGTAGGGGGGCTCTATAGAGAAACCTGTAGGGGGAGCTCTATAGAGAAACCTGTAGGGGGAGCTCTATAGAGAAACCTGTAGGGGGAGCTCTATAGAGAAACCTGTAGGGGGAGCTCTAAAGAGAAACCTGTAGGGGGCTCTATAGAGAAACCTGTAGGGGAGCTCTATAGAGAAACCTGTAGGGGGGCAATTATATAGAGAAACCTGTAGGGGAGCTCTATAGAGAAACCTGTAGGGGGAGCTCTATATAGGAACCTGTAGGGGGACTCTATAGAGAAACCTGTAGGGGGGGCTCTATAGAGAAACCTGTAGGGGAGCTCTATATAGGAACCTGTAGGGGGCTCTATAGAGAAACTTGTAGGGGGGCTCTATAGAGAAACCTGTAGGGGGACTCTATAGAGGAACCTGTAGGGGGAGCTCTAAAGAGAAACCTGTAGGGGGCTCTATAGAGAAACCTGTAGGGGGCTCTATAGAGAAACCTGTAGGGGGCTCTATAGAGAAACCTGTAGGGGGCTCTATAGAGAAACCTGTAGGGGGCTCTATAGAGAAACCTGTAGGGGGCTCTAAAGAGAAACCTGTAGGGGGCTCTATAGAGAAACCTGTAGGGGGCTCTAAAGAGAAACCTGTAGGGGGCTCTAAAGAGAAACCTGTAGGGGGGCTCTATAGAGAAACCTGTAGGGGGCCCCTAAAGAGAAACCTGTAGGGGGCCTCTAAAGAGAAACCTGTAGGGGGCTCTATAGAGAAACCCGTAGGGGGGCTCTATAGAGAAACCTGTAGGGGGGCTCTATAGAGAAACCTGTAGGGGGAGCTCTATAGAGAAACCTGTAGGGGGGCTCTATAGAGAAACCTGTAGGGGGAACTCTATAGAGAAACCTGTAGGGGGCTCTATAGAGAGAAACCCGTAGGGGAGCTCTATAGAGAAACCTGTAGGGGGCTCTATAGAGAAACCTGTAGGGGGAGCTCTATAGAGAAACCTGTAGGGGGCCTCTATAGAGAAACCTGTAGGGGGAGCTCTATAGAGAAACCTGTAGGGGGCTCTATAGAGAAACCTGTAGGGGGAGCTCTATAGAGAAACCTGTAGGGGGCTCTATAGAGAAACCTGTAGGGGAGCTCTATAGAGAAACCTGTAGGGGGGGGCTCTATAGAGAAACCTGTAGGGGGCTCTATAGAGAAACCTCCCAGCAAAAAGAAAGAAAACAGCGAGGAAATGGCCAAAACTGCATTGCGCCTCTTTAAAAAGCCTAAAACGCTGGAACTGTGCTTCACATAGGGATACTCTCACAGGAAATGCTCGGCTTGGTTTCTGTGACTGTTTTTCTTAATCTTGTATGTAGAGCTTTTATGTTTGCAAGGCTTCCGCGGGGTCTCAAAAAGTCATAGATTTCAAAATTTTAATTTTACGCTTTAGAAAAGTCTTAAATTCGCTGAAATATTGTTCTAGGTCTGAAATCATGAAATCAAGGAGATGGAGCCACTCTGTTAAAACAAGCAAACGCTCGATTTTTCGGGTCAGCAACAGGTGACCAAGGCCGAGCTGAACACATCAATCAGTTAATATAAACATCTTTGACATTAAAGATGTTATAGAACATAAAAAATAACATCACAGTTACTTTGCTGAGTAACTAATTACTTTTACAATGTGGTAACTGAGATACTAACTCAATTACTCTTTGGGAGAAGTAATTTGTAACTGTAACTAATTACTTTTTTTTTTTTATAAAGTAAGATGACCAACACTGGTTGTTACTTTATTTTTTATGTTCTTCATAAAATCTTGTTTCGGTCTTGTCAGCTGCTACACCATGCTGCCACGGTGTTTTTAAAAGAAGAAGCAGAAGTATATCATACGAGGTAAGACTTTCGTAACATGAAGTAGGTCACGGTTGAGTCTCATGCTCCTATGACCAACTAAGGTCAGGTTTCCTGAAATCCCTTTTGCTCAAAAGCTTACAGTATCTCCTTTAAATCCACAGTAGAACACAGCATAACAAATGATAGAGAGGTGAGGGAAGTGCATATATGTCTGGCAGACTCTGAGGAGTGATCTTATGTCTAAAATATTAACATTTTGTCACAGCCATGATCATGAAACATTAACGAAGAGGTCTTAAATGAAAGCAATATGGAGCCTCAACTTGTGTCCATGATGTGAGGTTAACCACAGGTTGAACTTAATAAGGAACACTGAGTACTTTTCCGGACCTTGCATTTTTTAAATCTTTAATAAGTCTTAACTTAATCCAGATACAGCAACTATGGATGTTTGCTTTTTTTAGAATAAAATAGATCTTTATGGCTCCTATCTTGCACCCGGCTCAGTGCAGCGCAAAGCCCGACCCATGTATCTTGGTTAGTTTAAGTTTTAAGCTATCAGTTGTCAGTTTCCCGTCCAGCACCCACGTCGTTTCAATAGCAAATGCACCTGCACCCATCTGTGCACCCATGGGCGTGCTGGTCTTCCAGGGAGGTGTGTTCAGGTGCATTCTGGGCGTGCTGGTCTTCCAGGGAGGTGTGTTCAGGTGCATTCTGGGCGTGCTGGTCTTCCAGGGAGGTGTGTTCAGGTGCATTCTGGGTGTGCTGGTCTTACAGGGAGGTGTGTTCAGGTGCATTCTGGGCGTGCTGGTCTTACAGGGAGGTGTGTTCAGGTGCATTCTGGGCGTGCTGGTCTTCCAGGGAGGTGTGTTCAGGTGCATTCTGGGCATGCTGGTCTTACAGGGAGGTGTGTTCAGGTGCATTCTGGGTGTGCTGGTCTTACAGGGAGGTGTGTTCAGGTGCATTCTGGGCGTGCTGGTCTTACAGGGAGGTGTGTTCAGGTGCATTCTGGGCATATTGCTGTCTTGAGGCAGCGGGAAGTGATCGCTCCATTGACCAACAAAAACCTGGTCTAAAGTCAATAACGCAGCATTTCATTGTTATTTTAA
This sequence comes from Perca fluviatilis, assembly GCF_010015445.1. NCBI lineage: Eukaryota > Metazoa > Chordata > Actinopteri > Perciformes > Percidae > Perca > Perca fluviatilis. The sequence goes on from NC_053126.1 coordinate 261,009, forward strand.
CAGAGCATTAGTAAAATGCTTCCTAGGCTCGTGGCACACCGCGCACCGCTATACTATGTTTACACCAGCCCAACACACACACACACACACACACACACACACACGCAGAAGATTACAAATAAAAATATTACAGTGTAAATCCTCCATCATAACAGCAATGCTCCAAGGTCAAAACGCACCTGGCTTTTAAAGGGAATGGGAGATGATCTCTGATTGGTTGATTGTATGTTATGCCCAAAACACACCTATGATTAATGAAGACACTTAGGCTACATTAAGACTGCAGGTAAAAGTGGCCCAAATCCGATTTTGGTCAAGTGACCAGGTCAGACTTCTTCAGAAGTAGTGTGAACACTCAAATCTTGCCTAGATCTGATTATTTCAAATCCGATATAGACCACTTCCATATGTGGTCCTGAATCAGACCCAGGTCTGTTTTCTTTTAATGCGGCCGCAGTGTGAACAACAAAGGCGGATTTAATCACCTCAATAACCCCAAAAGATGGTGAACTATACCTGGTGGAGGCCCATCGTCCAGTCACACAGACCTCTGGAGTGGATTTTGCAGCCATAACTCCACAAAAGGCCAAAATAGCCAATGTGTCTCTCTTTCTCTTAATTCTTCTCCTCCTCAGAACCTTGCTCATTAATGTCACGGCTGCCATTACTTAAACATTTTGAAATAAAAGCGAAAGAATGCTGACTTCCTCCATAACCTCCCTAACTTTAGTGTTGAAAACGTGTGAAAACGTGACAAAAACGTCCTTAAAACCGACAAAAACTTTGGAAAAAGCTCCGGAGGGACCCACCCTGTAAATTACACCTCTGAAATGAAGAACCTTATATGCCGCTGTATAGTCTACAGTTTTTCTGTATCTATGACTATCATTCTGTTCTGTTGACAACCAGGGATGCACCGAATCCAGGATTCCCCTTCAGATCGGCTGAATATTGGGCTTTTTGATGTGGTTGGGGTTTCTGCTGAACCTTGCACCTTGCACTACGCGTGCAGTATTGAGTATTGGGTCAAAATGTTAAATGTTAACTTTTTTTTTCTAAGTTTTGATCATATTTTTCAATACTTTTGTCGCTTTTCCTGACTTTTTTGTCAGTTTTTTTCTGCACTTTTTTGACATTTGTCGCTTTTTTAAAGTGATGGTTTGATGAGTATCACTTTGAGTTAGGTAGGGGTAGCGTTGGCGCTGAATAGCATGGTTAAGCTACTGGCACGTTTAGCGCAAATGACCCACTATCGATACGCCCGAAAGGATAATACAGGTTCTACACTGGTCATATAGGTTCTCACGATGATGTAAAGTTTGTAGGTACAACAGAAGTTTATGTAAATAACACTTGCTGCGGCTGCTCGTTTCGCTCTCTGCTGTTGTTGCTGTGTGACGAGTGGCTTAGGGACATCTACAAATTACAACACAAACGAGATGCAACAAAAAATATTTATTAATTGAACTTATTTTTAAATAGTAAGTGCTGTAATATAACTAGCAGGAGACAAGTACTAATTGAGGTAAGTTTGGAGACATTACCTTATTTAATCATTAAATTAAAAACATATTTTTGTTGTATCTCTTTTCGTGTAGTAATTTGTAGGTCGCCCCTAAGCACTCGTCTAACTGCAGGTAGCAGCAGCAGCCGCAACAGAGAGCGAAAGAGAGCAGGCAAGTGTTCATAAACTTCTGGTGTACTTACAAACTTTCCAATCCATCGTTTTAGGAGGGAGCATAACCTATATATACTAGTGTAGACCTTTGGTATCATTTCGGGCATTATTAGTGGGGGTAACTTACGAGATACAACCCGTCGTCCATTAGCCCTGGCGCTAAGCTTTTCAGCTGATAACGCTTACTCTAATCGCCGCCAGTGTCCACCCCAGGTGAACAAAGCTTCTGGGGGGGTATTTGGCTCGAGGTCATGGTGCAAAGGACCCTAGGGTAAATTACTCCGAACCATCACTTTAATGTTCTTTTATAAAAAAAAAAAAACTTTTCTCAAATGCTATAAAATAAATGAAACCCGCAAATTCAATGAAAGTAGTGAACTGATAATTTATTTTAATTGTGAAGAGTGTTGTATAGAACCATCCACGTTATTTTTTTTTTGACAATTTGTGAAGAAACCCACATTTCAAAAAGCTAAACCCAAATAATCAGGGATGCACCAATCCATACGGTACGCTAGTTATGGGAAGGTGTTTACGAGGTGGAGCGTTCAATGCAGCAGGGCGCAGAAAGTGTAAGAGTTGATCTTTACACTCAATTTAGGAAGACTACATTTTGGTCAATCAGCTTTTCCTTTACTGTAGAAAAGTGAAACTTAATTCCACTCACATTAGAGATTGTGCAAGTCTCGGCAGTTTTAAAACGTCCTGAAAAGACTTGGCTGAAGGCAGACAACTATGTGATCATTGATCTTTTTATAGCATGGAATGTATATTTTGTATACTGGTTTATACGTGATGTAATGCTTGTTATATGTTAAGTTTCTATCTGTTTTGATTGTATTGTCTATATTGTCTTTTTATCTCTCTTGCCCAGTGACCACAGATGTAAATTAGCTGTATAGCTAACTCTGGTACAGGGCCTGAACTGTGCATGGTCCCTGACAAATAAACTAATAATAGAAAATAAATAGAAATAAAATAAAGTGAAAATGGAACTGGTGAGCAGAACAAGTGTTGTTTGGCCTTCTTTTGACTGAAAGTACTGCCAATCTGTTCAATGCTGATTGGTCTGGTGGTGGCGAGGACCCTAAACTATACACAACATGGCCGCTGTTACAACATGTGGTCTGAAACATCCGAAATAATACGAGTTGTGAATGAAGGAATCTCCAGACAGCAGCCAGAATGCAGCAACTTCAGCTACGGCAAAGGAAGGACAGTCCCTGTTTACTTCATTCATGTGTTTACTGGGTTCATGGACTGAGGATGGGAGGAGGAGTCAGTATTCAGATTCGGTATTCGGCACAAAAATCTTGATTCTAATTAGAATAGAGTCATCAGAACAACCATTTGTGTACTTAATTAATGTGTTCAGTGGATTCGGTATCCGACCGAACCCCCAAAAATCTGAATTCTGTGCATCCCTATTGAGAATGCCTCTTTCAAAATCAAGTATTTTAGCTCGAGCCCTAATTCCCAGCGCTGCCCCACGGCACGCTGGAAGCTCTGAGAGCGGTTATTGTCGTTCACATGGGACGTTTCCTTTTTTGGTTTAACATTCACCGAGGATGTGATCTTCACTTTTAAGTAGCGCAGACTGCAGCCTAATCCCAGCGGCGTTCCTCACAGTGGATTGAAAGGATTTTCTGGAGAGCCGAGCGAGAATACAGTCATTCCTTTAAAATCCCCAAAATAGACTGGGAGGCACAAGAGAGGCAGCCCAGGCAGAAAGGGGCTTTGGACAGTTGGAAGAGCTTAACCCCAAAATGAACTGCTCCCCTCATGTTTAACTCTTGTGTTGCCGCCTGTCGAACTGCAACTTTTAGTTTTTCTGGGTCAAAATTTAAAACAAAATAAAAAATTTTTAAGGTTTAGGTCATCTTTTTCAACACTTTCTCTGGCGTTTTTGTCACTTTTTCGGACAAAAAAAAAAAAAATAATTGACATTTTTCCCCCTTTTTTTTCAACGTTCTTTTATAATTTTATTTCCAAATGTTATAAAATTGAATAAAACATGCAAATTCAAGTAGTGAAAGTGAAAGTAGTGAACTCATCTTTACTTTGAAGAGTAATGGTTGTAGGGAACCATCCACGTTCCTTTTTTTTTTTTTGACAATTTGTTCGAAAGAAACCCAAAATTATGATATAGAAACATTTTTTTAAATGTATTATTATTATGAAAGGTTTATTTAGATAGGGACAGATACAAAAAAAGCTAGATAGATAAGCTTCAACAGTCATTTGATGTATGTATCATAGGCTGTGTCTCATTCTGCATACTTTCTGTCAGTATACTGCTAATGATCTCTGACCACTTGCTGCCTTAGTGCCCACTTTCGATGGTTAGCGTTGTCCCAAAATGAACACTTAATGTTAAAACACTTAACTGGAAATGTCGAGCAGTCGGCTCAGCTCAGCGCCTCTGAAAATCTGAGTAAAATCTTTTAAACTGACCTTTGTTGATCTGAAATGAAGACAGATTCAGACACTGCACGGCCTATTTCTCTCTTCAAATGTTTTCAGAAACACGTTTCGGTGAACTATTTTAGTACGATATGAGATCAGATTCTGAACGAGCTGCCATTATGGTCTGTTGTGAAATTCGGGAGAAGCCAGACCCATGTGACCCATGTCCAATCAGCAGCCGGTCGACATCCCTGGTCCCGCCCCTTTCCACTTCGTAGTCAAGATGACGCCGGTTTAGTGCGAGTAGGGTCCATCGTTCCACACTGAACTTTTTGACCGTTTTTAGGGGCTCATCCTGGTACTTTCCTTTCGTTATCTACACGATATACTTCAAACTAAGTGTTTGAAGTGTGCAAGTAGGCGCTTTGAGACACAGCCATAGTGTTTTTAGCTGAAGCTAATTCAAAAACTTGCCCTCTAGTCGGGCTTTTGGTTAAAAATAAAAATACAGATTCACATTATTAACAATAAGAGAGAGAGGACATACAATGACATGAAATGAAAAAGGAAAGAAAGTATACAGAGAGAGCACAGTGTTAAAAACTAAATATGAGAGCAAAATTGTTCCTGAATTAGACACAATTTGGTATTTGTTTTTTGAAGGTGGCTAATGTTGGGACACATTTCAAGTGGTCTGGCAGAGAGTTCTAGTCTGGCTCTCACCAGTCTGGGGGTCTGGGGAGTCTGCTCTGTATTTCCTACTGCACAAGAGTGCATTTGTAACGGAAGCAGGATAGATAAACGTACAGGTTTCCAGCCTGAGCTGCAGGGAGGACTCAAACCCCCGGCAGATCGGGCTGGGGTTACCCAGTCTAAGAGAATTCCATAATTTTACTAAAAAAGCAGATTGGGCAAATTATGTTCTACAGCAAGGGATGCTACCATTGCCTTTTAATGCTGCTCGGGTGGTGGATCTGGGACCACTTTGCTGTCTTGATATTGTTTTAGCAAAGGGGTGGAGGAGCAGCGCTATTTAGGCATTTGAAGACCAATTTAACAATGGGGCAACAGCAGGTATAAGGCCAACCACCCAGGCCAGCGGCCAAGGAACGGAGGAAAAATGTAAACGATCAGAAAGTTGTTCAGGGAAAGGCTTTGTCCCAGAATGATCGGCGAAGTCTCTTAGACCGCCCTGAACCCTAAAACGAATCCTTGAGTTAACATGTACTAAACAGGAGTGAATGAGTGAAGGATATTTTTGCTTTACACATAATAATCCACGATGACATTACACAAAACTGAAATTGCACGTCAAAATGTCCCATTGTCAATATAGACATTTGAGATATGGCATGGGGTACTTTCCATAAAATCATCTCTCAATGCAAATCAAACCAGCTATTAGGCTAACTGACATAAAACCATGCCAATCTCTCTCTCTATATATATATATAGTAATTTGAGGAATCTGATTGTAACCATTTCACTTTGACTCTTTCACAACTACTCCCCTACAATGCAATGCTTCTGTGGAACTGACATGTTTGGCTGAATATACATTTCAACTGCAAGAAGGAAAGGAAATTGCTCATTTACTTCCTCAAAAATTTATTTCAAGAGAAAATATTTCTGCTTTCCAGAGAATAAGAGATGGAGTCAGTTTTAACCAGATGCCTTTAAAAAAAATAACAAACCCAAGGCTGGGAGACAAAGAGGCCGTTCAACAAACACACTCATCTCATCTTGCACCACTTGTTAGGTCATTGTTGACTGTTGTAATGTGGGATCATGGAATTACACAATGAGCTTTTCATTGTGTGAAAAGAAGGCACTGGATGGGAGAGGAGGAGGAGAGGATGAGGGGAAAGCGAGAGAGAACAGGTTTGTTGAGGACACTGGCTCGACTAAGCCGGGCCATCAGATTGGTTGTCTTGTTACCTCCTGCTCCTGCTACCCAACGTTCATTCCTTCATTTCCCTTCAGTCGTTCATAAGAAGCATTCATTCTGCTTCTGCTCGGGACAGGCAGATACTGGGTTTCAACCATCCTTTTTACTGTTGGCTGTTTTAGCTTTTTCAACTATTTATCTATATAATGAGTTGCTACAAAGCTAATTAAGACTCTCAGCTCCACACAACTCTCTCTGGATTTCTCCGTATGTTCAGAAGATTGTGGCGTCCGGTGACTTTCCTTTGCAGAAACTTGAGTGAAGATAATGACCTCTTCTGAGGAGTCCATCATGTTTTTATAATGTCCTCCTTGGCTACTAGCAACTGTGTGGAGGAGGGGACTGGCGGTATGCGATCACAGAAGGCTTGTATCATGTGGACGCGCCGACAGTGTTGTTGTCATTACTTAGAGTTCCTCATGGGGGTTACAAACTACACACTGTAGCTTTAAAATAGGACTTCAACTTACAATTATGTAATTTTAATTGTCGATTACTCGGCAGGTGTAAAGCGTCGTAGCAGTGCCAACGCGGGGGGGCGCGGGGGGGTTTTTTGTGATTGTTGCCGGCAAAAATCCTTGATTGTCGCGTACGTTTCTTAAAAAATGCGATGGAATATGCTATATATGATATTTATGCAATTTTTTGGCGATGAAATTGCAGGAACTTGCAAAAACGCGTTGCTGTTTGAGAAAAAGAGAAATATAATCAAATGATTGCAATGATTTATTACAATTATTTATTACAATTTATTATTATTATATACAACTAGTACTGCAGTTACCAAATGTAAAGTTACTTTGGAAGTAGAAATAAGCGTTAGTGTGGCGGTCAACAGAAAGTGTGTTGCTCCCAGTCTCCCCCACCCTCTGTCAATGCCCAAAAAACATCCTGACGCCAGTTGCGTGGCCAGTTGCGTGGCCAGTTGCGTGGCCAGTTGCGTGGCCAGTTGCGTGGCCAGTTGCGTGGCCAGTTGCGTGGCCAGTGTTGTTGTCATTACCTATAATTCCTCATGGGGGCGACAGAAACTACGCACCGTAGCTTTAACCCTCGTGTTGTCTTCCAGTTCACCGTGCAACTTAGTTTTTCTGGGTGGAAATTTCAACATTTTGTTGTTCTTTTTCTCCACTTTTCTCAAAGTTTTTGTGAATTTTTTTGTCACTTTTTTCCAAATTTATGTGATTTTTTTTTTTAACGTTTTTTTAACAAGTTTTTGTCACCTGTGGCAATGTTTTTGGTCTTTTTTTTGCATTTAAAATTTTTTTTTGGTTGATTTCTTTTTCCAACATTTGTCACTTTTTTCAATATTCTTTTGTCATAGTTCTGATATAAAGTTTTTGTAAATGGGATAACAGAAATAAAGTTAGCCTAAAGCTGTTTTTTGTATTTGACTTGGTAGCAAAATGCTTGCTGCACACATTGTTAGGTCAGTGTCACTTGCTAACTATACACTCTCAATTATAACATGTTAAGTCGTAATAGCTGACTATTTACAGTATGTGGAGCTGGTTCAAGTTCAAGTTCAGTTTTAACCATATAGCACGTTTAAAAACAACCATAGATGACCAAGGTGCTTAACCTTCCTGTTGTCCTCGGGACAAATTTGACCAATTTAAAAGAAGTTTGTACTCTGTACACTGTAAAATAAATGATCAGTCTACTACTTTCATTGAATTTGGATGTTTTATTCAATTTTATAGCATTTGAATAAAAATAAATGATAAAAGAATGTTGAAAAAAATGACAAATGTTGGAAAAAGCTTGGAAAACGTGGGAAAAAAGAACAAAAACATTGAAAAAGTGACAAAAACATCAGTGAAAAAGCAACAAAAGTGTCGAAAAAGACGACCAAAATGTTGAAAAAGTTAAAATTTTGACCCAGAAAAACAAAAACTTTCATGGGAAGACAACACAGGGCTTAACAAGCTCCAAAAAAACCCCCAAATGATAATATACACAAACAATACACAATACAAAATAACCATGAAAAAAGCACAAGGTGTCAAATTCTCAACTTGAATTGAAAGCCAACGAATAGCAGTGGGTCTTAAGCAAGGACTCGGATGTTTCAGCAGTTGGAAATAACTGCCTATAACCAGTGTTGTGCCTGAATACGTTCATTGAACGATAGTTCATGAACTAGTTCATATTTTGGGTGAACGTGAACTGAACGTACTGTATTACTGCCTGATGAAAGTTACTGTGAACTCCTTCATTCTGGTGTCTGTGAACGCCACGCTCTCTCAGTTTAACTTTGTCCAATAGGGCGCCAGATTTCTATAGAGCCTTCCAGGCCAAAACCAGGGCTAAAACACACCGTAAACAGGCCTTCATATGTAGCGGAAAAAACACCCAATCTGGCAACACCAGCCACCAGTGTCTCACCGCCACATGGGTCATCCAATCAGAGAGCAGCGTGGAGGCTTCGTATGATCATTTAAACCAGTTTGATGACGAGGTCGGTGAGGATGGAAACATCTGACATTTCTGGTCAAACTTTCAAAAAGAAAATCTGCACTTCAGTCCCATCCACAGCAGACCTGAAACGGCACATTGAACTGGTTGGATATGAAGATGGAATCTGATGCATAGTTTCAGTGTTAAAACTGATAAAATAATTGCTGTCTGTGCTTCTATATTTGGGCTGTGGCAATAATTTAGAAAAATAATAGCTCACAGCAACATAATGGAAAAAAAGAACTTTGAACTAAGTTCATTTTTGGAACTGTGAACTTAGTTCAAAATGTTAAAGTATGAACTATGAACTGACCTAGTTCATGTAGAAAGTGAACTTTCCCAACACTGCCAATAATCCCTTTTCCTGCAGCAGCCAAACTGCTTGTTTAGCCTTGGTTGAGTGACACTCTAGTCCTCTGGCGTATATGTGGAAGGGTTTAATTTGGAGCCAAGTGAGAGATCCTGACGATGGGAAGTCGTGTGGGTGGATAGAAAGAATGAGTCATCCATCATCTGTCCGTTGCGTTAGGTTTCTGCCGCTGGTGCAGAGCCGAGTCGAGCCATACAGTATCTCACAGCGGTGATGTCAGAGCTGTCACTGTTCTCCCCTCTCATCAGCACCATCACAATGCTCTGGGTATTTGTGCTCTCAGGGGGGCAGGTGGTGGGTGGGGGAGGGTTCAATAATGGCACTGAGTGGCGTGTACTGTCTCAATTTAGCCCCCCTGCCTCTGTAATGTTAGCCCTGTTTGTTTTAGCTGTTTGCTGGCTGGATGCTTGCATATCACCAGCAAGTCCCCCAAACCATGCGATGATATAGAAGTTGTTAATTCCTCCCTTCTTATACAACCCACAGGAGCGTTTTCCATCATCATATCTGAACTAGAGAATGTAAAGTTAGCCGTTTTAATAATAATAATAATAATAATAATAATAATAATAATAATAATAATAATAATAATAATAATAATAATAATAATTTTTACACAAATACACAAGGACATCTTTTTAAGGGCAAGGTTTAAAAGGGCATAAAAGAAGGAAATAGATTAAAATACATTTAGCTTCATAGTAATACATTTTACAAATCTATGGCGATGTAGTACTATGAAGATTTAAAGATTTAAAGCTTTCTTAAAAAGGTAGGTCTTTAACATTTTCTCTATATGAATTGACTGGGTCTGCCTGTTGAATGTAGGAGGGGAGGGCATCCCAGAGTCTCGGTGCAGAGCAGCTGAAGGCCCTGGTCCCCTTGGTCCAAAAAGTTCCTCAGAACACAACGAAGAGACGCCGACTTGAGCGTACGTTCTGCACGTGCGCGAGACGTAATACGTCTCCGTAACAGCAGGCGGCGCTAATCTGTATTGTCACCCAAAAAATTAAAACCGGCAGCTGATTGGACGAACGCATCACGTGGGTCTGGCTGCTCCCCGACCATAATGGGCGGCTCGTTCAGAATCCGATCTCATATTGGACTAAAATAGTTCACCGAAACGTGTTTCTGAAAACAGTTGAAGAGAGAAATAGGCTGTGTGTGTGTGTGTGTGTGTGTGTGTGTGTGTGTGTGTGTGAGAGTCTGTGTGTGTGTGTGTGTGTGTATCAGTGTCTGAATCTGTCTTCATTTCAGATCAACAAAGTTCAGTTTAAAAGATTTTCGTCAGATTTTGAGAGGCTCTAGTCTCTCTCATCCCGCTCCTCATTTCATTTCCGGTAATTGTTGTAACATGAGTGCACTGATTCGCTGGTCAAGGGCTAGCACTCCACCAATCAGATTGGGCATTGAGTCAGACTGCCCACTGGCTGATTCAACAAGTCAAATCGGCCCAAATTAAAGCCGACTGACAACGGCACAGAACACACCGAACAGACTCGAGTCACCGATTATGGACATGAAAGGTGGGAGAGAGATGGGGGGATGACGCGCAGCAAAGGGCAGCAGGTCGGATTCGAACCTGCGTCGCTGCAAAGGACTCAGCCTACATGGGGCAAACCTTCCGACTGGGTGAGCTAGAGGCCGCCCAGCAGTTTGGGTATGTTTAGGCACCCAAAACTACCTTCAGACGTTACTTAACCCTTGTGTTGTCTTCCGTTCAACCATGAACTTGTTGTCCATCCAGGTCAAAAGTGAAATTGGATTTTTTTGTGCTTTTTCTCAGCATTTTTGGCTCTTTTTTTAAATGCTTTTGACACTTTTTAAAACGTTTTTGTCACTTTTTTCAACGTTTTGTTTTAAATTAATGGTCAATAAACTTAATTTATATGACAGTATACATAATTTTTGAGATCAAAAGGCAGAAATTGTGATTTATTTTGACAAAATCGTTAAGATCAAAGGATGTTGAATGGATCACAGACTGGTTAATGTCAAAGATTATTCAGGAGACGGATTTAAAACATGTTTTTCAATTGTTATAAAAATGTAATAAAACACCCAAAATTCAATGAAAGTAATCATTAATTTTACCTGCAAAGATCGTTTCTATGGGTTCCATACAACACACATCCATGCATCCATGTTATATTTCGGCATTTTGGTTCAAAGAAACCCATATTTCTGATATAAAAAATGTAACTTCCGGTTACATACGTTATGCTACAAGTGGCGTCCATAAACTCAATAAAACTTAACTTATATTTTTCTTCTTGGTGAATGTCATGTGTTTGTTTGACGCATCAACCAGCCCAACCTTCCTCCCTAAGTGGACATTTGACATTTGGCACTTGTAACTAACTACTACTCTTGCAGACTGATCTCATGAAGTGGTGTATGTATGACATGCCAACTCGTATGCCATTATTGGCGTGTTCTCAAGACGCATACTGGCTTGGTGGCGCATGCGCGAGCGGCGACACGGTCCATGCACGTCTCCTGTTGTGTATTTGTTTGTTTTTAATGTGTGTTTTTATACACTGTAGTACCGCGGATTAATTAAGCTATAAACTAATAACGTTTTGGCCTTTACCATGGGGCTGAACCAAGTAATTTTCCTGTTGATCCTGATCACTTTGTTGGCCGACCTTATCCAACATGCTGCTGGCCACAACACCAAGATACACACCGGCCAGACGGCTCGGATCACCTACACCCGGGACTTTCTGTTAAATATCGGACTCCCTCCAACCCGTCTTTGCTTCAAAGACACGTCGTTGTTACCACCCGAATGTGTCAGAAGCAATAACGCCAAAATAACGAAACGCGGGAGGAAAGGAGGAATCCGGGAGCGGATTAAAAAGCAACCTTATAGACAATCTCTTCCATCTGTCATGCTTGGTAATGTCCAAAGCCTACGGAACAAAGTGGACGAGTTGCGGGCCTGCACTCAGTACCTTTCGGACTACCGGCAATCTTGCCTTATCTGCCTGACAGAGAGTTGGCTCACAGGGGCCGACCTGGAGGGTTTTACGCTGGTGAGGATGGACCGCAACCAAAACTCCGGAAAAAGCAAGGGTGGAGGTGTGTGTGTATACATTAATAAGTACTGCTACCCTGATCATATTACAATGAAACATCAATTATGCACAAAGGATATAGAACTATTAGCGCTCAGTTTAAGGCCCTATCACCTGCCCAGAGAAATACACCAAATTAGACTTTTTGTTGTATATATCGCACCCTCTGCCGATACACAAGCTGCTGCTTCTACAATTCATGAACTTGTGTCCCAGGCAGAGTCAGAGGCTCCAGATTCAGCTAACTTTGTGATGGGAGACTTCAACTCATGTAACTTAAAGGAGCACTTACCCACATATCAGCAATATGTCACCTGTCCCACCCGTGACACAGCCTGTCTTGATCAGTGCTATGGAAACATACAGGATGCCTTCCATTCTAAAGCACTGCCCGGTTTAGGGAACTCGGATCACAATATGATCAAGTTGATGCCTGCCTACGTGTCCAGGCTGCGGCGTGAGAAGGCCAGAAAGGTGGAAGTTAAGTGCTGGACTGCTGCCACCTCTGAGGCACTGCAAGACTGTCTAGAGCGCACGGACTGGAACGTAGTGACCGATGGGACTGAAAACATTAATGATGCAGCGCTTGCTATCTCGGGGTATATAACATTCTGCGAGGACACAATCATTCCCAAAAAGATTGTTAAGCTGTTTCCCAATAACAAGCCCTGGGTAACCCCAGAACTAAAACATCTTCTTAATCAAAAAAAGCGACTGTTTCAATTGGGAGGAAATAGAGAAGAGAAAAGGACTGTGCAGAAAAACATAAAAAGTATGATCAGGGACTGTAAAGCGGCATATAAACGTAAACTTGAGAATTCTTTTAGAAATGATGCTAGGAGAGCATGGCAGGAGGTTCAGGCCATTACAGGATACAAACCTAAGAGACATCTCATGACAGTTGAAAACGAACTTGTTATGGCCAATGATTTGAATGACTTTTATTGTAGATTTGATACCCATGATTTTATAGCCGAACAGGAATTGGTTTATAAAGAAATTAGTAGCATGAAATGTGGGGACTTTGACATTTCTATAGATGATGTCAAGTCCTACTTCAGACATGTGAATCCCCGGAAAGCTAGTGGGCCTGATGGTATTAGCAGCAGGACATTAAGGATGTGTGCAGATCAGTTGGCACAGCCCTTTCAAAGGTTGTTCCAGCTGTCAGTAGACACTGGTGTAGTTCCTTGTGTATGGAAAAAATCTTTGATCGTGCCCGTACCCAAAAATAATAAACCTAGGGAACTTAATGACCTGCGCCCTGTTGCCCTAACCTCCACAGTAATGTTTTGAAAAAATAATCCTGAAACCGCTTTTATGTGAAGTCACACCATCTTTAGACCCAAATCAATTTGCGTACCGTGCAGATAGAGGCGTAGAAGATGCACTGCTGACTTTGACAAACAATATATATGAGCACCTTGAACAGGCAAAGAGTCTTGTCAAGATTGTGTTCATAGATTTCAGCAGTGCCTTCAATACAATCCAACCACATCTGATGGTAAAAAAACTGGTACAGCTGGGTGTTAATCCAAGATTACTTCGGTGGATTTTTAACTTTTTAAAGAACCGTAGTCAACAAGTCAAATTCAACTCATGTGTCTCATCGTTAAAAGTCGTAAATACAGGGGCACCACAAGGGTGCGTCCTGTCCCCTATTTTATATACCTTATACACCAATTACTGCCAAGCAACCTCCTCAGACCACACTTATTTTAAATATGCTGATGATACAGCATTAGTGGGTTTTTTAAGGTCTAATACTGTATCCCTAGAGGGTTTTGAGAGGGAGGTGCAGGGTTTTTCTAAATGGTGTACAGATAATTTCCTTGTGGTTAATGCAAAAAAAACAAAGGAGATGACCATAGATTTTAATAAAAAGGGAATTATAGTTCCTTCCTCAAATATAAATGGTGTAGGGGTAGAGCGGGTTACAACATATACATATTTGGGTGTTGAAATAGATAACAAACTGACATTTAATGAATGTGCACAAAACAAGTGCAAAAAGTTACAGAAGAGGATGTTTTTTCTAAGGAAACTTAATAATTTTAGAATAGATAGCTGTATTCTTCAGATGTTTTACAAAGCTCTCTTGCAGCGTGTTTTATCTTTTGGCCTTATCTGTGCCTTTGGTAACATGTATATCAAGGACCAAAAGAAACTGCAACGAATAGTTAAAACAGCGAGTAAGATCATTGGAGTTGATCAGGTATCTGTAGCTCAACTGTACAATGACCTTAGTTTAAAAAAGACAGAACAAATTCTAAATGATTTAACCCATCCTCTTCATCAGATGTTTTTAAGAAGTAACAGGTCAAGTGGCAGACTCCTGCAAAGGAAAATTAGGACTACAAGGTACAGCAAGTCTTTTGTGCCTACAGCAATTAGACTGCACAACAATAGACTTAAAAACTCTTAGGTATTTTAACTCTTAAATACATGCTTGTCATGTTTTCTTAATGCTTTTATTGTCTTGTCTGTTTTGTTAAATGTTTTGTATTTATGTTTTTTAATGTTATGTAGTGGGCTGTATAACGTTGGAGCGTGTAATGGTGACCACATGAATTTCCTTGACCCTGACCTTGACCTTTTTAGCGTGTTTATCAACGCTGTTTGGCCTCCATTGACTTACATTACCTTGTGATTGAGTGTGAATTCAGAGTAGTATGTTAGAGAGTAGTATGAAAGGGCGAAAATCTGCATAGGGAGGTTGTTCGGGGGGGAGGATGGGTCAAACAACACAGGACTTTCACCCAGTAGACCGGGGATCAGGTCCTGCATGTCACGTTTCTTAAACCCAACCGTAGCCTCGCTATAACACGCCACGTGGCTTTAGAAAGTGGCGTGTATGTTAACGCGGTGATGTTGCAGACTGGCGTCCGCTGTATACAGCGTGGAGATACACGCAAATAGCTCAAAATACGTCCAAATAACACGCCACGTGGCTTTAGGAAAGTGGCGTGTATGTTGACGCAAAGTCATGATGTCATGTTGACTCTTGTCATAACTACCATGGCCACTCCAGTGCGCCGCCACTATAATTGTAAATATAGGTCGTAATTGCTGCTTGAACAATTGACATATTGGAGTGTCTCCATAGCACACTATATATATATCTCTTCTCCGTAATACTCAGAGAAACAGCCAGAGTTTTTCTCTGGTGGTTTGACAGCGATACCATTACTGTGAGATTCATCTCATTGACGTTGTTTGTGTTTTCACTTGAGAAGAGTTATTTTCTTTTGCATAACAGCCCATAATGCACCGTGAACCCTCATCAATGACTCAGTGTGTTAGCCAAACATCTGAAGAACTTACCACCCACATGATAATTGCAGAAAATGACGCACTCTTGTGCAACTTTCTTTCTTAATCTTGTTAATTTAGCTGATGACTCTGAGTTCTGAGAGTTAAGTGAGTCATCGTTGGATTACATAAATACTGTACTTTCTCAGCATATGTTTACCCTTCTTATTATATGACTTCCTGGTATTGTTTTAGCAATCCTAAACATGAATAGGAACAAACTTGAATATATTTATGTGTATAAAATGTGATGTTACAGGTTTGGGTCGAAGGATCTGGGGTTTTATGGTCCTGTTAAAATATCATTCACATGCTATCTTAAAATCCCCATGGAAATACTAATATATCCAGCTGTTTACAGTTTCCATGTTGTCTTGATGTGGCCTTGTTGTCTTCTGACTATTGAGACTATACTGCCCTCTGCTGGTAGATGATACAACTTCTTCACATGCATTCTAGATGGATAATATGTTTAGTATGCACATAAAAATATAAGGATATGACGAATTAAGCCTATTTGATAAGATTAATAATATTATCAAGATTACAAATCACAATGACATGATACATCATGCCATCTGATGACTCTATTCTAATTAGGGATGCACCGAATCCAGATTCTTGTGCCGAATGTATGTAAGTGTGTATTGTCTGTAGCTGCTCTTAACTAATTGCCCCTTGTGGGATTATATACATTGTTGAGTTGAAACCTAGGCCCTGGCCTAGAGCTGAAGATCTTAATTTCTATCATTTTACACGGGCTCGGGCTTGCGCTGCGGGTTTTGATTAGCGCGAAAATGGATGCTGAGGAGGTGAAACGAAGGCTGGCCTCTGGCGATTATGTTTTGATTGCACCGGCAAAGTGTGTGTGTGTGTGTGTGTGTGTGTGCGTGTGTGTGTGTACATGTGTGTGTGTGTGTGTGTGTGTGTGTGTGTGCACATGTGTGTGTGCACATTTGAATAATGTCGGGCTGTAACCGGGTTCGGGCTTTTAAAAAGCTGTTACTGAAAATGTACTTGTCAGGCTCAGCCAGAATTCTGTCAGGCTTGGGCCTTGTTGGTCCTAACTTTTAAGGCCCCATTACAGCTCTACCCTGGCCTTCGTGCCTGCTGCTTGTAGGTTGGTGAGAACTGTGGCTAATTAACGCTGGGATATCGGAGCCAGAAAGGGGGCAGAGTGAAAGTCCTTCCTTGGCAGAGTCACTTGGCCAGACAGATGGTACTTAGAAGGGCTAAGCTGTGTGTTTCTGTCTGTGCAGATTGGAAACCAAGCTCCCTCTGCAGTAGTAAATGTGATCAGGTCAACAAGCGGGAACGTTTTCCTAAACCTTTTCTGATGGCTTCATTCACCATGGACTTCTTTTTTAATTTAAGGCATGACACAATCATTCAAAAGATATCAGCTGCCTCTTGAATGAACAATTAACTTAATGATGTGGGCACCAAAACAAAGATTATAGTTTTCTGTAGTGTTGTAAATTATTTCTACCAATCACAAATCTACATTTGGCAGTTTGTCTTGCATGCATTTTTAAGCCTAAATTTTTAAGCCTAAAATCACTGGATCCTACATTTACCATAATGCAACTGGAAAGTGTCTTGTATTAGACCCTCTCTGCTCTAAAAGCAAACACTAAAAAATCAATGTACACATCAAATACATTCATACTAAAGATGGTTTCTGTCATTTTAGGTAGTTATGATCACGCTGATGTATGTTCAAGTTTATATTTGATGCTATAAAAAACGGGCTGAAACATCATGAAAGACAGCTGGGATTGACTTGTGATTGGTCGGGTGGGTGTAGGGGCGGAGCTTTAATGCCCAATCACTGCTGTACAGACTCTGGCTCCAGAATTTCAAGAGGGCAGCGCCCGTATACGGGAGATTTTGGCTTCACTCTTTGTACAGTGGGAGTAAGTGAAGAGGGTACCTTTTTATAGCTTTATAGTGCGTACCTTTTTGATATTAAAGGTCCCATGGCATGAACATTTCACTTTATGAGGTTTTTTAACATTAATATGAGTTCCCCCAGCCTGCCTATGGTCCCCCAGAGGCTAGAAATGGTGATAGGTGTAAACCGAGCCCTGGGTATCCTGCTCTGTCTTTGAGAAAATGAAAGCTCAGATGGACCAATCAGGAATCTTCTCCTTATGATGTCATAAGGAGCAAGGTTACCTCCCCTTTCTCTGCTTTGCCCGCCCAGAGAATTTGGCCCACCCATGAGAAAGAGAGAGACATCATGGCTTTCAAACGAGCAAAGTGGCAGTTGGAGGCCGATAGAGGGCCACAAAGCAAAAGCAGAAGTGCTGTTTACCCTGTTACGAGTTGATGAACCAACGAAACTATTTCGGAAACGTTATTTTAAGGTACAAAAAAATCTTTGGTGTGTGAATTCTGAACGTCACCATCGTGTGCGTGGTACAAAAATCATAAAGAACGTGTGTTGGATTGTGGAAGTAATTAAAACAAAAAGGAACAAATGTGGGAAAATTGGACTTCCACTTTTTACTACAGGAATTATTTTCTTAATTTATTCAAAACCCCAAAACTCAATTGGAAATTTACAGTAGGAACTCATGGAGGAAAAGACATACAAAATGACATCATCATCACAACAGTGTATGCCAATTTGTTGAACTGTACATGGAAATTTGCATTGCATTTCAATTGCATTAACAGTTAAAGGACTGGTGTTGTTCACACAACATAATAAGTGTGTTTACATGAAGTTTAAAAACCAGATTATATTCGGGTTAAGGCAATACCCCGGTTCCTTAAACGCCATGTTAACACTTTACTTCGGCTAAAATGGAAGTTCTCATACCCCGGTTGACAGACATAGATAACTCCTTTACTAACGGGCGTTTCGTGCACGTATACATCTTAAGGCCCAGACACACCAACCCGACAGCCGAGCATCGCTAGAAAAGTCAGTCGGACTTTGGAGTTGGTCCAAAAAGTTCCTCAGAACACATCGAAGCGACGCCGACTTGAGCGTACGTTTCTCGCATACACGAAACGTAATACATCTCCATAACAGCAGGCGGCGCTAATCTGTGTTGTCGCCTAAAGAAGGAAAACCGGAAATTGTGCAATACATTAGGCTATTGGGGATTGTGCAATAGGTTAGTTGTGCAATACGTAGGCTATTCGGTTGTGCGTTATGTCATTTGTCCAATACGTAGTTAATCAAGGTTAGGCACTGTCAGTGTATTGTGTAATTTGTGCGATATGTAGGCTACTGGGGTTGGGCAATATGTTAGCTGTGCAATATCATATATCATATATCACCTTCTTATAAATCTCACTATCTCGGTACTTTCTGCCGTCAACAAAAGACATTATATTCATGGTTTTCACCACACTAATAAAGACATTGGTTTCCTCCTCGCTCCAAAAGTGTGGTGCTGTGCTGCGTCTCACCATGTTTACCTCTACTTCCTGTTTACTTCCGGTATACTGCGCGCAGGTTTTCTGCATTGACATATATATATATATATATATATATTATTATAGTATATAATTAATATTATAACTAGGTTTTCTGGCGCATACAAGAAGTTCCTCTACTCAAAAGACCAAGATTCCTTGTGAATAGAACATGCACAGAACACAAATCAATGTTCCTTGTGATGGGGATATGCCGATATGCGTTTACGACCAAAATTTCGGGTTAGAAAAGGGGTAACCCAGGGATCATTTTCGGGTTTTTAAAAACAGGAATATGAGCATATTCGTGTTTTTGCCGGTGTTTACATGGCCGTGCGCGACCGGGTTATTGCTAATATTCCGGTTTTGAACGGGTTATTGGCTGCATGTAAACGTAGTCAGTGTTTTCATCAGAGAGAGGTGATAGTAGTCAAGAAGGATCGTTGTTGTCATTACTCGCTGAACGGAAGAAAATGCCATGGCTAGTAATAAGAAGATACTGGTGTTGGCAGCTCCGGCTTTCTCGTGCACCGATTCTCTAGTCAAGGGCTAACACTCCACCAATCAGATTGGTCATTGATTCCGACTGCTCACAGGCTGATTCAACAAGTCAAATTGACAGCACAGAACACACCGAACAGACTCGAGTCACCGACCTCGCCACACTGTCCGATGGCCAATAATCGGGTTGGTGTGTCAGGGCCTTTAATTGGAGTAGGATCGGGTACACCCTTCTGCAAGTACTATCAAGAAGAGCCATTTCTGGACGGACGCTTGCCAAATTGTTATGATTTTGACAAAGGTCAATGATTGATTTGCCTGAAGAAGACCCAGTAGGGTCGAAACGTTGCATTTGTAGTAAATATGGGAGTTTAAGCAGTGTTGCGGACATTACATTTTCTTCATTTTAAGGACTTTCATTTGTCCTGCACCTGCCAGAAGGTGGGATGTGCACACAACTACTTTTATAATATTTGACAAAGGTCAACCCAGAAGAAAAAGCCTTATTCCTACCAGTTGTTCGTTGGCAGAGCGCCACTAACTTTACCTGTGGTTGAGTTAGCCTACTCCCGTCATTCTTCCCATTCTTCCCCGCTCATGTATACGCAACAGATTCTCCCTCCCATCTGGTAAAATACGGACGCTTGGTCAGGTGACCTTTGTCGTTGTTATTGACGCTAAAAGTCTCCTTTAGCGTCATATAACGCTCTTTATCTAAACTTGCTTAGTCGGGACTATTGTCGTCACTTTTGACACAGGCATGTTAAGGAAAAGGTTATGGGTGTGCTTACGCAGTGATGTAGTCTAATGTATTGTAGTGACACTTGCAGTATACCCACTACACTGCAAGTATACCCACTACACTGTGGGTTAATGGGGGTGTGGGGGGTTTTAGCATCAACCACTTAATTTCCTGTATTCAGATACACTTTTATGCACCAATTTATGGTAGAAATCCCTTTATTTAGCCTACGTGAAGAAGAAAAACACAGATGGCAATTCAAAATATATCAAAAATATAATAGAAAGTATGTTGATGTGGGTCATTGGGCATTTTGAAGTGGGTAATGGAAATCCTGGAGCTTTCTTAGTGGGTATACTGTGTACACCTGCGTATCACGTAGACTACACCACTGGGCTTAGGTTTCCGTAACACGCTGGAATAACAGGATGGTTAAAGCTACATGCGGGACACAATCTCTGATCTCCTGGGTGAAAGTCCTGTGTTTGACCCATAACCTCCCTATGTGGTATTTCCCCCTTACATACAAGGCCTACTCTCTAAATCCCGTGGAGCTGCTGCTCTCCTCGGTACGTTCTACAAACACGCTGAAGGATGCCTTTTTTTCGTTGTTTTAGACGCTGACAGCCACTGTCCAAACGTTCGTATTTTACGAGTTGGCCTGGTGAGAGCGTCCTGATCTGGCGAGCTCCAGTTTTCCACTCGCAGATCAGTCTGGCATCTTGAGATAGAGAAAATTTGGAGCCGTTTGCCAAACGACCGGCCAATCAGCGTTGGTTCTGAGGCGGGTTTAGGTGGTGATAGTTTATCCAATCAGCTAACCAGGATTTTCAGACAGCGGTAGCCCTAATTCTGTTATCCGCTCACTAATGCTTTTTTCTCTTGGATCCTTCTTTAGGAATAAGGACCAGGAACCTGAAATGGTGCCTTTTATTCGTAAATTATTGTTAGACAAACGGTAAATCTCCTTTACCGACATGTTGCTGAGCTAACGAGCTATGCTTTGCCTGCTGCAGCAGCAGGGGTAGCCTGGCTTGTGGTTGTAGTTGCATATGCTTCGTTGATCTGATTGGTTGATTTGGCCCGTCTATCACCAACTATAGGTGGTAGACAGATGGTTTATTCAATCAGCTAACCAGGATTTTCGCCCCTTCCCAAAAGTTCTCCAACGGAAAGTTCCCAGATGGATATGCGGAGAAAATGCGAAGCGATCCATCTGGCGGAGTCAGGTTAGTATAAGGGGAGAACCGGCACTTAACCGGTGACCTCGGCTACTGCTGTGCACGTAAACGCACTCTAAAGGAATGATTGAAGTGATGCTTTTGCTTTACTTGTGTGTGCTTAATAAAACTAGTCTTTAAATATATCAAAAATATGTATTTGACACAGAAGCAGAGTTAGAAGAGACAGAAAGCAATCAAGCCGGAACTACTTTCAGGATTTTTGGTTATACTGATTACTCTTGGACTTGTGCAGCTCTAGCATAGCATCATTTATATTCTATTTGTGGTGTTGAAGACATCAAAATTGCCAACATCAGTTCTTCTCCTTTCCTTCTCCGTTGATCAGACCGGCCTCCCAGCGTTGCCACAGAGGAGACTTCTGTCCTGCAGCTCGCTGAACCTTTGACTCCTGCTGAGAGTTAAACAGAACAGGATTTAAAATGGCAGATTAGCTGCCTTTTATCCCATTTGAGTTTGAGATCAATTTCAGAACCACTTGGACTAATCTAGGCATTTGTAAAACTATATATTGGCAATACTTCCAATCTAATGTCTTCTTTCAGGTTTGATAAGATCCAGAAAGCCACATTTATTAGTCTGGCTATCACCACACCAAGCTCAATCTTTTAAAGGTGCACTATGAGTTCCTGCATGGTTTCAGCGTGATTTAATTTTCGTCTCAAATGGTAGTCATCTCTCCTTGATCCGCTAGCTGCCTGGCCCCTGAACACACCGTGAAAAAGCCCGGTCTCAGGAGACACCACAGGGCTCGTAAACATCAAACAGACACTAGGGGCACAGGCTGTGCACCGAAATACAACAACCCACGTTCCAGCCAATCACTGGCAAGATGGTTTGGGGAGGGGGTGCTTTTAAAGCAACAGTCTGTGCCCCTAGTGTCTGTTTGATGTTTATGAGCCCTGTGTTGTCTCCCGAGACCGGGTGGCCTTACGTTTCCGTGACTTGCGGCAATAACGGGACCAGTGTTGTGCCTGAAAGCGTTCATTGAACGATAGTTAGATCTGGCCCGTATATCAATTCGGGTTCACAATAAATTTTGGCTCGCCTAGTTGTGCGCCAAACCAAAAACACAGGAAAGTGTTTTTAAACTGTAGTTACCTGACATTCAAAGCAGAATTTGGCAGATTTGCCGACTCTGAGACTCAGAAATTCCCCCAAAAGCAGCAGAGAGAGTTTAAATATTCAGGCTGTGAACAAGTTGTTGTTAAAAAAATATTTTTCATTGTTTTTCTTGATTAGCTAAATTCTACGACGCCTAAGGAACTCTTTTGATGACTTTTGTGGGGATTCATGTCAACAAAATATGTGACAGAAAGCGTACAACAATGTCGGATAAAGCAACTAATTTACAAAAAGGTGACAAATGTCTGAGAAAGGCTGTCACTACCCAAAGTGAGTAGAGTGCAGATGTGAGTTGCGCATGCATCACTTTGCGACAAGTAACCTACAAGATGCTAACGGCGGTTTGAGCTAACGTTAGCAATCAAGTAGCCTACTAGATGCTAACGGCGTTTTGAGCTAACGTTAGCAATCAAGTAGCCTACTAGATGCTAATGGAGTTTTTAGCTAACGTTTGCAATCAAACAATCATAGAGAGCTAAAACGGTTTTGAAATGACTGCTAGCTACAAGTTAGCAATCAAACACAACAAAGGCTGTCACTTGAATGGCGTTTTGAGCTAACGTTAGCAATCTAACAATCATAGAGAGCTAAAACGTTTTTGAAATGACTGCTAGCTACAAGTTAGCAATCAAACACAACAAAGGCTGTCACTTGAATGGCGTTTTGAGCTAACGTTAGCAACCAAACAATCATAGGTAGCTACAACGTTTTTGAAATGATTTCCATCTTCTGTTATTGTATGTAAAGAGAAAAGTTTATTATTTTACAGATTTCATACATTTCAGTAAGACACGTTATGCCGTAAACAGTTTAAATCTGAGCATGCGCTACTCACATCTGCACTCTACTCACTTTGGGTAGTGACAAAGGCACAAAAAAGTCGGAACAAAAACAACAAAAATGAGGAAAAAAGCTACCAAAATGTGTTGAACTCCGGTCTCCTGGGTGAAAGTCCTGTTGTCTGGCCCATCCACCCCCACAACCCACCTCCCTACAAGGTATTCCCCCCTTACATACTACTCTCTAAAGCCCATGGAGCTGCTGCTCTCCCCGCTACGTTCTACAAACGCTGAAAGGCGCCTTTTTTCGTCGCTTCAGACGCTGACCGCCACTGTCCAAACACTGTCCGTATTTTCGAAGTGAGAATGTGTTCTACACTGAACACATGGTGTCGGTACACGAGCCTGTTTTACGAGTTCTCTTAATACCTCTGTGTGATTTACCACACTGCACGATCTGTCATAGTTGTAGCGGTGTGCCTTTAGCCTCATGGATGTATTACGAGAATTGTTAGCCTCCACCGGGAAGCTAACGCTAGTTTAGCTAACAGCAATATTCGGCTAACCGCTAGCTGACAGCTTGATTCAGTCTAAAATAACGTTAACTCAAACTAAACACTGGGGGAAAAGCAGGCTACAGCTACATTAAGACTTTACAGTAATACCAATAAAGAGAAGTATTGAGTGATTGTATTTTAAATGAGCACAAGTAAAGCAGAGCTAACGTAACAGCTGTTATATATTTTAACTGTTATTTTCAGGTTTGAGGGTGTTTTACATGCTGTCTCAGCTAGCGGTTAGCCGAATTAGCTGTTAGCTAAACTAACGTTAGCTTTCCGGGGAGGCTAATGGCAGCCGGCTACAACTACGACCGGAAGCGTGGAACAGATCGTGCAGGCAGCACCGATCGTGTACCGAGACATGCAAGAGATCTCACCGAACGCTGGGGAAAACCAGAAAGAAGCTTTTTACAGCGATTAGACCTGGATCATCACCTGGGTCTGCTCAGATTTCATCTGGTCTTTCATGGAGGGTGGAGGCGGCCAAACACGCTCCAGTTTCCCGCTGGACTGTTTCGTGGCACCTAAAGAAGACAGAATAGAAAGGTCAGGATAGTAAGAAGGGATTTGAGTTCAGGCTGCAGCTTTCCATTAAACCATTAAGGAGTTTACTAATTTAACCAGACTAATCCTTTTTTGTTTGTCTGCTCTAACGTAAGCAAGCAAACTCGACCGTAACTAGATTACTACTTACAGTAGTAATCTGTGTGAAAAAGAAACAGCACAAGCAGCCACTGCACGGCCAATACACTGACACCAGAAACCTTTTATAAATTACATATATAATGACAATGTGTATTGTTTGTTGGTCGCAGCGGTGTCTGTTAGCAGTTAGCTCGCTCGTTAGCCGCCAGCTGTCAATCCATGCAGGACTTCACCGTGAGCGGACTGTTTAGAGACCATGTGACTGTTTAGAGACCATGTGACTGTTTAGAGACCATGTGACCGGCAGGTAACGTTAACTGGTCCCTATACGCAAACAACATCATAGCATAAATAAATAAATGATAATTCTGAACTTGGGCCATAGGTCTCATATAGGTAGGTCACAATTTGTTGAGCTCAACTTGCTCCCTGTGGAGTCTCGTGTTACTATGGTAAGACTGACCATGATCCATAAAATATTGTTTGGTAGTGTCCCAATTTTTTTGTCGTGTCTTATAACTAAGGTAAAGGACTCACACAATATGTAGTGACTAAGTCCTATACTTAGCCGCTACTGGTTGCTAATTGCGATTAGTTTTTCTAACGTGTACTCAGAGAAATGATATCCAGTCCTTTTCATTTAGGTTGCATTTTGCGTCGTTTATTTTGCACGTCCACAGCGTTGAGTTATAATGAATAATAAATCATATAAAGTACCATAAACAACGTAAGCCGAGCACAGTTAAAAAAAACTGTTTGCTCCTCTTCTTCAATTAACAACACCTGTTTGCATCAATACAGGAACTTAAATAATCAAGCCAGTCTAGGCCTTGGGAACACAAGGCAATATCATGCCCCCTGTGGCTTGGAGGAAAACCACTCATATGGCTCTTACACAATATTTATACACATGGCAGCATATCTGACCTGTGTTCTTACAGATTTAAGACAGTGTTAGGGAAACCTTTGCCTATATGGGGGCAGTTCAGTGGAACAAGTAAGACCATCATATTAAAGTCATTTCCAGCCTGAACTCTTTCAAAAAGAGACTCAAGGTCTGGTTACTAGAGAGGGTTGCAGAATAGCTCAAAGGGCAAGTTACCATTTCTATTTTTATTTATTTATTTAAGAAAAAGTTTTTATGTTATGTCACATGTGTCAAACTCGAGGCCCAAATCCGGCCCCTCGCAGATTCTGATCTGGCCCGCACATCAATTTAGGCCCACCTACTTTTTGCCACTTTTTCCGGTGTTTTGGTAACTTTTTACAACGTTTTGGTCACTTTTGACGAAATGTTAGTAATTTTTTTTGACGTTTTTGCCACTTTTGACGAAATGTTAGTAAATTTGTTGATGTTTTTGCCACTTTTGCTGAAATGTTAGTACATTTCTTTGACGTTTTTGCCACTTTTGACGAAATGTTAGTCATTTTTTTGACGTTTTTGCCACTTTATCAAAAAATTTTTTTATTTCTTTTGACCTTTTTGTCACTTTTGCTGAAATTTTCGTAATTCTTTTTTTACCTTTTTGTCACTTTTGCCGAAATTGTTGACATTTTTTTGACCATTTTGTCATTTTTTCCCACGTTTTTGGGCGCTTCTTTTCTATGCTGGCCGAGGAACTTTCTCCTGACTTCTTAAGGACTTTATGTCGACCAAACTGTAAGTGAGAAGACTATATGACACAAAGCCTATCAATAAACTAAACATGTCTGGCCCTTGGTGGGATTCTAATTTTCCAGTGTGGCCCTCTGGGAAGTTGAGTTTGACACCTCTGTGTTATGTCATTGAGTGTCTTGTCCTGACGTGTGTTGAGGATACTTACAAAGGCTGGCTTTTAAAATTGACCAACTATTTGAAATAGTTTGTCCTCAGCAATGGCTTGCTCTCATAAGTCCTGGACTTTATTGTGTTTTCATCCTGGATTGTATTTGATGTCTTTTTATCATGTGTAAGGCATTCTTGTTACAATTAAATATATCAAGTCAAAAAATAGGGGGACCCAGCAACGGCCATTATGAGCTTTTCTTCCATTTTTCATGTTTTGGTAGGAACCAAAGTTTACATCGTATGTTTCTCTGGTCGTTTTGCCGCTGAACCGCGTCATAGCTCATTACCATAAAGTTGACATACTTTCAACTTTCTGATTGACGCTCAGGTCACTCAAAACGCCCAAAATTTGCCGGATTTGCCGCTCCTTGCAGCTGAGAGAAGCTTCCGTTGAACATGAATGACTTCCGGTAACTTTAGAAGCTCAAGTCGGCCGCGGTGTGTACGTACAGTACGGCCGATGATAAGACCAGCTGTAATTTCGTACGATATCATGCAAACTCGTTCATGAGAATGTGTTGATTTGTGGTGTATGTTGAAATAAAAATATAGGTCGGACGCCAAAGGCCAGATTTATATGCACAGACCTTATCGCCAGCTTTGACCTTTTGTCAACTTCTCTTTAAGTTCTCTTCAAAGTATGAAAAAGTCCTGAAATGAGGTCTCAGAAAATCCACGCAGATGTGAAAAACAGAGTTTAATGTGCTTCAAAAGGAATTCTTCACACAAGAAACCCGAGCAAGTACTTTGTTCTACTGCGTCTTATATTTGCCAAGACAGACTATCCCCCAGAAAAACCTTCCAATGACTACCTTCGGACATCTATACATTCTCATACAGTATTGTGTCAAGGCTGGTAGCTTATTTGACCCTAAGAATGAGTCATTTCTTTCAGTTTAGCCCAGTTTGACCCCCAGACATACTATGTTGCTTGACATGTAGCTTTCCTAATCTTCACCTTGAGCCAACCCCATGCATCATTATCCAGCTGCTGTGGCTCAAAATGCTAACACGATGCTACGTAATGACACACTCCCTGGCTGGTTTTGTCTGGTCCTGATGTTTTCCTGCTGTGCATGTACGTAGGTAACAACAGCAGATTTACAAGGTGCTGGAAGAAGTATTCAGATCCTTTACTTAAGTAAAAGTACTGATATCATACTGTTAGAATACTCTGTTACAAGTCAAAGTCCTGCAGAGAAAATGTTACTTCAGTAAAAGTGTGTAAGTAGCATCAGGAAAATGTAGTTAAAGTATTAAAAGTAAAGAAGAATCCTCCCATTTTAGAAAGTGTAAACACACACACACACACACACACACACACATATATAGCGCACACACACACATGCACACGCACGCACGCACAGACACACACACACGCACACACACACACACACACACACACACACACACACACACACACACACACACAACACACACACACACACACACACAAACACACACACACACACACACACACACAGTTGTGTGTTTAATGGTCTCATCATCTCAGCTGACTTGTAGCCGTTATATTGTCGGCTAGTTTACTTTACAATCAAACATCAGATTTTATAAACTACATGTAACTAGTAACTAAAGTCACTAGTAACTAAAGTAACTAGTAACTAAAGCTGGAACAGATGAACATAGTGGAGTAACTAAAGTAACTAGTAACTAAAGCTGGAACAGATGAATGTAGTGGAGTAACTAAAGTAACTAGTAACCAAAGCTGGAACAGATGAATGTCGGAGTAACTAATTAAGTAACTGAAACTAAAGCTGGAACAGATGAATGTAGCGGAGTAACTAAAGTAACTAGTAACTAAAGCTGGAACAGATGAATGTAGCGGAGTAACTAAAGTAAATAGTAACTAAAGTAACTACTAACTAAAGCTGGAACAGATGAATGTAGTGGAGTAACTAAAGTCACTAGTAACTAAAGTAACTAGTAACTAAAGCTGGAACAGATGAATGTAGTGGAGTAACTAAAGTAACTAGTAACTAAAGCTGGAACAGATGAACATAGTGGAGTAACTAAAGTAACTAGTAACTAAAGCTGGAACAGATGAATGTAGTGGAGTAACTACAGTAACTAGTAACTAAAGCTGTAACAGATGAATGTAGCGGAGTAACTAAAGTAACTAGTAACTAAAGTAACTACTAACTAAAGCTGGAACAGATGAATGTAGCGGAGTAACTAAAGTAACTAGTAACTAAAGTAACTACTAACTAAAGCTGGAACAGATGAATGTAGTGGAGTAACTAAAGTAACTAGTAACTAAAGTAACTACTAACTAAAGCTGGAACAGATGAATGTAGTGGAGTAACTAAAGTAACTAGTAACTAAAGCTGGAACAGATGAATGTAGTGGAGTAACTAAAGTAACTAGTAACTAAAGCTGTAACAGATGAATGTAGTGGAGTAACTAAAGTAACTAGTAACTAAAGCGGGAACAGATGAATGTAGTGCAGAGTAACTAAAGTAACTAGTAACTAAAGCTGGAACAGATGAATGTAGCAGAGTAACTAAAGTAACTAGTAACTAAAGCGGGAACAGATGAATGTAGCAGAGTAACTAAAGTAACTAGTAACTAAAGCGGGAACAGATGAATGTAGTGGAGTAACTAAAGTAACTAGTAACTAAAGCGGGAACAGATGAATGTAGCAGAGTAACTAAAGTAACTAGTAACTAAAGCGGGAACAGATGAATGTAGCAGAGTAACTAAAGTAACTAGTAACTAAAGCGGGAACAGATGAATGTAGTGGAGTAACTAAAGTAACTAGTAACTAAAGCTGTAACAGATGAATGTAGCAGAGTAACTAAAGTAACTAGTAACCAAATTTTTTTTTTTTTTTTTTTTTTTTTTTTTTTTTTATTTTTTTTTTTAAAAAAAACCATTAATTTAAATACCTCAACATTTGTTATTAAGTAAAAAATGTACTTAGTTACATTCCACCACTGATGCTACATAATGACAAACTCTCTGGCTGGTTTTGTCTGGCCTCAAAAACACAAAGTGACCATTCAACAGACCTATTAACTGTCTGCCATCATTTGTGTTTTCACAACACTATAACAGAGGTAGAAAAAGATTATGAATCTCATATCAACGCATAATCCCAAAGTTGCATATTTATTGGAACATCATCAAACGGTGTTGGGAATTTGACAGTACTAGTTCTTAAGTGTATCTAAATTCTTATATATATTATCTTTTTTTTAAGTGCTCTATTACATTATTAATATTTTGAAGTCTCGCTTTTATTTATTTCCTCTGTTTACTATTGTTTTTTTATTTTATATATTTAATTTTTTTTTGTTATAGAGGGAGTGGGGTAAAGTAACCCACTTATTTACCTTAAGCTACTCTTTTTCTTGTAATACTGCATGTAGGTATACCACTGACGAGGTATGTAAGACCCTAACGTACTCTTTACGTAAGCTTAGTCAAGTGTCTGCTGCCTCAGCCTGACCGTAACAGATGTTTCACCACAAAACCTAGAAATTAAAAAGAAGTGTGTGAGTTTGTTTCGACACCCACACACTAAGTACAACACTTCAACTTATTCCACCAACTCTTCTCTGGTGCATCTACATGTAAGCACTCTTCCTCTGTGTTTCTCCTCTGCCCACACACACACAATACACACACACATATATCTATCATACATACACACACACACATACATATATATATATATATATATATATATATATATATATATATATATATATATATATATATATATATATATATATATATATATATATACACACATACACACACAAGTGAGGTGGACCTGGTCACCACAGACCCACATTTTCTCAGCTGTTGCTATTGTCATATGCTGCACTGACATGTAGCACATTATGTTTGGCACATTGTCTGGGTCACTTCTTATATCATAACTAGGTAATACAATGTGTAATCAAGTGATGACTGATTAACAGTAATGTAAATACTAAATGCCCTAATACCTGTTGATACTACAACAATGCAGAGTATAGGCTCTTGCAGTTTTGCACATATCATGTAAGACTCAATTTCTCCATTTCTTTGCACAAAACTCCACAAGAAAAGTGCAATTTAACAGTTTATTTGCAAATTTTTATCGTGGGGGGGGGCATACCCACGGACACCCCTAGAGAGAGCCCCCTCACATAACAAATCCCAAATTAACCCCTGCACACGCACAAACACTCAGCTCTCTTAAAGGAGCAGCAGCACCATTTTACAACAGCTGTCAAGAGAATCACACACACACACAGACACGACTTGTTTAAATAAATACAATATCTATATCTCCATGTTTTGTCTTTCACTGTAGAAATCTCAAATGTCATAATGACTTGCCAATGCAAGAGAGTACCGGCACTGATAGGTTTGGTATGTGTGCATGCAGATGTTTGAATGTATCTTATCTATTCTAAGGAGTTTCTAGGGACCAGTCAGTTTAAGATGATATGGTCTCACAGTAAAAAACCTAGCTTAGAATGTGTGAATCTATTATGAGTTTGGGCACAACTGTCACACAGACGAATTGGAGCCAGGAGTGTGGGAATCTACAGTATTAGGAGCACGTGCCATAAATGGTGTAGTTTGAGAGTAAAACTTGTGCACTGAAATAGATATCTCATGCTGTGTGAGCACAAAAAGAGTTTAAAAGGAATCCATCTCGATGTATATGTTGGTCATCCTTGAGCAGACATGTCTGTATGCTCATCGTTGTCCCAGTGTCATGAAAGTTTGTTCACCGTTTAAATAAAGCTGCACTTGATTTGTACTCTTCGGACTGGTCGTCATCTTTGAAGTCTCCCAACATCATTTCTGAGTCATCATAGCCGATAAAGGAACCTTCTTTTTCCCCACTTCAAGCCCTGGCGATGACTGAATATCTGTAAACTATTTTTTTTAAATAAAGTTTAGGGGGGGGAGGGGAAATCACTGTTTTTCCTCTTTTTCATCAAATCGCAATTTTTGCAAGTTCCCGCAATTTCATTGCATAAAATTGCATAAATATCCTGCATATTCCATCGAATCGCATCAATTAAGAAACGTTTAAGAAAACGTGCCGCATAATCAAAATTTTTTTCCCGCAACAATCCCAAAAAAAACTCACTCGCGTTTTTCTGGAAGGACTGAGAAGTGCCCTGCGTGGCTGAAGCTGGAGTGCAGATAGTAGTCTTCGTCCCTCTGCCCGCTGGCGTCTGCGGATCAGGCAGCTGCCGGAGCGCTGTGCCCTTAACCGCTTGTGACAGGGCTGACACTAAGATGTCGATAAGACACGTAGATAACAGCGTGATGCTAATGTAGAGAGACGTTCATTAAAGTGCTCAGACTGAGTGTCAGGAGGCCGGGATGTACAAAGAATGAAGATCTGAGAGACTCTGATTAGACACACTTGTGTTCATCTTAGCAGCCTTATGGAAATACAGTGCTCAACATAAGTTTATGAACCCATGCTAAAGTTGACTAATAAGAGGAATGACAAAAATCATCTTTTGGAAATTGATCTTAATGCCTTTAATGCCTTTTTTTTTTTTTTAAATCTGGAAAAGTCCAACCTTTTAAGGACACCAATTGTCTTTGTGAATGAATAATGTATCGTAAATAAATAAATGTTCTTCCTTAAAATGCATGGGGCATAAGTCAGTCCACCCCTATGTTAAATTCCCATAGAGGCAGGCAGATGGTTATTATAAAGGCCAGTTATTTCATGGATCCAGGATACTGTGCATCCTGATAAAGTTCCCTTGGCCTTTGGAATTAAAATATATATATATATATATATATATATATATATATATATATATATATATATATATAATCCAAAAAGTTGTTAATTTAGGGCAAGACTAACATATGTTACAGGCGTCCCGGACAGTGGAGTATATTTTAGACAATTTTGCGTTTGTGTAGTGGACTTTATGAAGGACCTTGCATTGGATTAGGCCATGACGAGCACATATGGAGGATGAGTGAACCATAGCCAGAGCAAGGTTCCATTGTTGGTCCGTAATATTCATGTTCAGATAACCCTCCCTTGCATAAGTTTACACATCCATTGGCATGGTTTTATTTCAGTTAGCCTAATAGCTGGTTTGCATTGAGAGATGATCTTATGAAAAGTACCCCATGCCAATCTCTAGGTATGGTGAAGGGTATGTGATGATGTGGGGGTATGGTGAAGGGTATGTGAGGATGTGGGGGTATGGTGAAGGGTATGTGATGATGTGGGGGTATGGTGAAGGGTATGTGAGGATGTGGGGGTATGGTGAAGGGTATGTGATGATGTGGGGGTATGGTGAAGGGTATGTGAGGATGTGGGGGAATGGTGAAGGGTATGTGATGATGTGGGGGTATGGTGAAGGGTATGTGATGATGTGGGGAGTATGGTGAAGGGTATGTGATGATGTGGGGGTATGGTGAAGGGTATGTGATGATGTGGGGGTATGGTGAAGGGTATGTGATGATGTGGGGGTATGGTGAAGGGTATGTGATGTGTGGGGGTATGGTGAAGGGTATGTGATGATGTGGGGGTATGGTGAAGGGTATGTGATGATGTGGGGGTATGGTGAAGGGTATGTGATGATGTGGGGGTATGGTGAAGGGTATGTGATGATGTGGGGGTATGGTGAAGGGTATGTGATGATGTGGGGGTATGGTGAAGGGTATGTGAGGATGTGGGGGTATGGTGAAGGGTATGTGATGATGTGGGGGTATGGTGAAGGGTATGTGATGATGTGGGGGGGGGTATTTTAATTCCAAAAGCCAAGGGAACTTTATCAGGATGCATAGTATCCTGGATCCATTAAATAACTGGCCTTTAACAATTAAAGTCTGCCTGCCTCTATGGGAATCTAACATAGGGGTGGACTGACTTATGCGCCCTGTATTTTAAGGAAGAACATTTATTTCTTTACGATACATTTCTCATTCACAAAGACAATTGGTGTCCTTAAAGTGCCCATATTATGAAAGAAACACTTTTTCTGGTATTTGGGGTGTTCTTTTGTGTCTCTGGTGCTTCCAAACACATACAAACTTTGAAAAAAATCCATCCATGGTGTTCTGAGTGAGATACGGTTTCTGAATGTGTCCTGCCTTCAGTCTCCTGGTGAGCTGTTCAAAATCGGCCTGGGACTGTGACGTCACAGTCCGAAATGAGCTGGCTAACCACAACCGTTAGCTCGTAGCGTTAGCGTTAGTTAACGCTAGCATTAACTGTCAAAAGAACTACTTACCTACAAAAGAACTACTTCCATGTGCGCCCTCATTTAGAAGTCTCCCAGCTGATGCTGCCTTGTAACTGACCAAAGTTGGAGAAACAGGCTTTCTTTTACTGTCTCTAGAGTTAGCTAGCTGACATGCTCTACATCTGAGCTACTGCGCATGTGCAAGTGCAATCAAAGATAGTACAGAAGAAGAAGATGAAAACAGGATCTGCAGCAGTGAGAGAGAGCTGTGCAGTACAACAAAAATATGGTGTTTTTTGAAAATTAAACCATGTAAACCTATTCTGGTACAACCTTAAAATACAGTTATGAACCTGAAAATGAGCATAATATGGGCGCTTTAAAGGTTGGATTTTTCCTAATGTTTTTTAATTAAGGCATTAAAATCAATTTCCAAAAGGTGATTTTTTTATTTCTCTTTTTAATCAACTTTAGCGTGGGTTCATTAACTGTAATTCATAAAATTCATATAATGTTTTCCACCTATACTCATGTTAAATGTATGAGTCTGTGCAGACTAACCTGGTGCGAACATTGCTTTAAATCGTGACTTCTCTCCGTCTTCACCACTCTGCGCGTTCTCTCCGTACAGATCGCATCTTTGTCTGCGCAGCTCCTCTTCTCTCTCCTTGGCCTCCCGGATGTCCTTCTCTACTTCCGGCTTTAGAGCCAGGGCTGGACGCAAGTTGAAAAAAGGGTTTCGTTGGAGGATGGGAGATTCTTGAGTTGCGTTTCCGTCCCTAGATCTCATCCTGGTCTCCCCAGCTGACGCTGAGACGTCTGTCTTTATGGAGTCCATGCTTCTGTACACGAGTTTGTCTTGTTTTGTGTAGCGTGTTTTGTCTCGTCGTGAACCTTCAGTTGGGCTCATCGATCTTAAGATTTCAGGGGTTTTCTCAGTCTCGTTATACTGCCTGAGGGATTGTGCTCTGGAAAGATGGCAACTTTTGAATGACAGCATCTCCAGGCTATGTGTGCGCTCTAGCACAGAAGGGTAAACGCGACCTTTCTTCAGTGCGGTACGAGGTTTCCGTTGCCTTTTTGGGCCCTCTGTGTTATCCTGCTGGAAAGCCTCAAACAGCAATTTTGTCTCCTTTAACTGGCGGACTTCCCCTTTGCTGTATCCGCCTGGGATCTTCCCCTGGTTTACAAGCACCAGCTCTCTCTGGATCTCCTGACTTATCTCCTTCTTCATCTTCTGCTCGGAGAACTGCCAGTCGCCAGGGGCGCCATCCTTGGTGGGTAGTGGCTCAAGCAAGATATTGGTCTTAAACGGGATCTCGAGCACATCTGGATTATCTGCCTGATTGAGGACACCACTGGCTCTCTGCAGGTTCTGCTTCCCCTGGACTTCCTTGTGGATCTGCCTCTCCATGGACATCTCATTTTCATGGGTGTCAATTAAAGACAAGTCTGCAGGAACCCAGCTGCCAGTGGCCAGAGTTTTAATCAAAGGATGGAAATGATCGTCAGAGTCTCTGGCAATCGCCTGATGCTCCAACTCTACGGGCATTGTTGTGGACGAAGACATCCATGCGTTTGCTTCAACATCTTGACTCTCATTTTTTCCATTCTTTTCCATCAGGTTTGTCTTTGCAGTGTGAGACCTACTCTCTTCCCTCTCATCTCCACATGTCAGATTGGCTTCTCTTGCTTGCAGATCATCTGCTTTAGTCCCAAAAGCACCTTTCGTCTCGCCTCTCGTCTCTTGCACAGCCTTCTGGGAGTTAAGAGGACTCTCTGGTGAACACCCATCCTGTTGCAGCTGCAAGCGTTGCAGACGTTGAAGCAGTTGCTCTCCTTGTTGGATATCTGTTGCTATTCTCCTGCTTCCATCCTCCTGTTCTTCCATCGTTGGCATTTCTTCGTCACCTTCAGAGACGGACAGTCGGGACACTTGAGTTTCGCTTGTGTCACTCTCTCTCCTCACCCAGTCATGCTTTGTGACTGTATAGTTCAAAGAACTGGTGTCAACGTGCACTTTATCACCATTGGACACCTGAGGTGGGATTTCTGGTACCTGTGGCTGATTGGTTGCTGCGTCAGTCGTGTTTCGGTTGCATTTGCTGAGCCCTGGTGGCCCATAGGGCTCAAAATCCTCATCACTCTCCTCATCGTCACAGTGGACATCACACATTTCTTCAGATTGTGTTTGGTCTCCCTCTTTGTCAAAATGCGTCTCATTTTCAGACTTTTCATCAATGCTTGAAGGTACCTGTTTTGGATATTTGTCTTTCTCCGCTTCCGTTTCCCTCCACTTTTCCTGCCTCTCGCTCAACATTGCAATATCCTCATGCTCCAATTTTGATTCTCCATCTCCTGATGTGTTTTCCTGATGCTGTCTTCCAGATAAATAACATATTTCCTCCATGGATGTTTGGTCTTGATCTTTGGGTAGATTGGAGTCGTTTTTCCACTCCTCAGAAGTCTGCGGTGTGCTCGCTATCACTTTATCCACCTCGCTCTGTTCTGCCATTAACTGCTTCTCAGCGTGATGCCAGTCTAAGCCGCTGGGATTAGCCTCAGCCTCTGTGGCGTCAGCTGCCCCATTTGTAAGGGTCAAACCGGAATAATTCGCCGTAGCATCTGTGCTGCCCTCGCCTGGCAGCAAAGGATCCATGTAGGATGGAGGAGGAGGGATGAAAACATCGTCTGCGCCCTCATCATCCATCACACCAACATATCTAGTGATCACTGCAGGCACACGGGGGACGAATTTAGTTTCATCTCCAGGCCTCTGACCACATGGCTCATCTGTGTGGTCCGTCACTGGGCTGTTAGAGTTAATCTTCATCCACAGACCGCCCTCATCCTGGGAGATCGAACCTCCAGGGCTGGCTCTGGGCTCTTTGGTTTCCATCATTACAAGCCTTTGAATCACTTAAGGTTGTTTATTTTCAGGTGTTTCTTCTCTATTCCCTGTTAGGTTCCTTTAAAGGGAAAATATGAGACACATGAGTGAATAAAATCCTTTATATCATTGATAGTTTTAAAGCTGCAAACAATAATCAATTAGTTGTCAACTATTAAATGAATCGCCAACTATTTTGATGAACTATTAATCAGTTTGAGTAATTTTTTTTAATCAGAAAAAAAGTAAAACTTTGATTCCAGCTTGTTAAATGTCCCATGGAATGAAAATGTCACTTTATGAGGTTTTTTAACATTAACATGAGTTCCCCCAGCCTGCCTATGGTCCCCTAGTGGCTGGAAATGGTGATAGGTGTAAACCGAGACCTGGGTATCCTGCTCTGCCTTTGAGAAAATGAAAGCTCAGATGGACCAATCAGGAATCTTCTCCTTATGAGGTCATAAGGGGAAAGGTTACCTCCCCTTTCTCTGCTTTGCCCGCCGCCCACAGGAAAATAATGAGGAAATAGAGAGACAACTGTGGCCGCAAGCTGGTCAAGGCCACAAGTTGCTTCCTATGTTGAACAGGTGGTAAAATTTGCTTTTAAAAAACAGAAGGGCTGTGTGAGATTAAAGAGATTCTTAGTGGCGTAACACTTATGATTTAATCGACAGATCTGTGCA
This sequence comes from Perca fluviatilis, assembly GCF_010015445.1. Taxonomy (NCBI): domain Eukaryota; kingdom Metazoa; phylum Chordata; class Actinopteri; order Perciformes; family Percidae; genus Perca; species Perca fluviatilis. Next base: position 297,882 of record NC_053126.1, read on the forward strand.
CTTTGAGTTGTTAAACACTGAAAAAGGGCAAAATAAAAGCAGGCCATTTAGCTTCTGTAAAACTGAGTTTCTCCACAAAGAATCGTGCAAAAGCACCACTTTAAATCTTGTCTTTAACAGAGATGTGCTCACAAGTTTCTTTGAAATAAGTAATTTAGCATGAATAAGCGTAAGGAATGACTATGATCACTTTTTCTTTTCATTCAGCAGGGCTTACAGCTTCTGTGTATTGTGACGTTTCTCCCCTGCTGTGACCTAGCTCAGCCCATTCTGCTGACAAAGGGAAAGACTTAATCGGCTTTGCTCTGTCTGTTTTGGCACGCACACTGTGTACAGTATCTGCCAGCCTGACCGGCCTCAGAGACTCTTATCAGCTCACCAGTTTGCCTGTTGAGTATTATGTTTTCCCATCATTTGCTCTGCTATAACACATACGCATTCTGGGCGTGCTGGTCTTACAGGGAGGTGTGTTCAGGTGCATTCTGGGCGTGCTGGTCTTACAGGGAGGTGTGTTCAGGTGCATTCTGGGCGTGCTGGTCTTACAGGGAGGGGGTTTTTGTTGAGGTTTCAGGTGCGTTCGCGTTACGTGCTGGTCTTACAGGGAGGTGTGTTCAGGTGCATTCTGGGCGTATTGCTATCTTGAGGCAGTGGGAAGTGATGGCGCCATTGACCAACAAAAACCTGGTCTAAAGTCAATAACGCAGCATTTCATTGTTATTTTAACAGAGCATTAGTAAAATGCTCCTAGGCTCGTGCACAGCGCGCGCACACTATGCTTGTTACACACACAGGGACGGACGCACAGCAGCACACACACACACACACACATGCAGAAGATTACAAATAAAAATATTACGGTGCAAATCCTCCATCATAACAGCAACGCTCCAAGGTCCAAACGCGCCTGGCTTTTAAAGGGAAACAGAGATGATCTCTGATTGGTTGATTGCATGTTACTCCCAAAACACACCTCTGATTAATGAAGACACTAAGTACAACCCTTTAGAACCAGGCGCCCGGCACACAGACACTTTTTTCCACCATGAAACTAGCAAAAGTTGTTTTGATCTCTAAAATGCGAAGAAACTAGAAACTATCCACATTTAACAAGCTGGACACCCAACTCAATTATCTAAATAGTTGCCGATGATTTTCCTGTTGATCGACTAATCGATTAGTTTGACTAATCGTTGCAGCTCTTTATCAAGATATGTCCTCAGTACACAGTGATTATCCAGGTATTATCTGGTGTCCTGAGCTGCAGGTTTTAAATCTATGAGTCTATATTTACACCTGTGTTCAGGGGCTTAATGCCAGGCACAATATCAGGATTACCAGCAGCAGCAGCGCTGTACATAAAGCTCGAGCAACAGGACATTTTACTGAGCATTAATGAGCTTAACCTGTTCATTCCATCCTCCTTTCAAGGAGCATTGGCTTAGAAATCTAGACGCACGCTAGCAGCCAACCCGTTCTCACTCCGAACTCGTAAAATACAGATGTTTGGACAGTGGCTCTCAGCGTCTGAAGCGACGAAAAAAAGCGCCCTTCAGCGTGTTTGTAGAACGTACCGGGCAGGGCCGGCCCTAGACTTTTGGGGGCCCTAAGCAGGATCTGGTTTGGGGGACTCTCCACACTGTAACATGTTGCCACTGCACTTGGCACTAAACCAACTTGTGTATTGTAAATATTAGTTTAAAGGAACACGCCGACTTATTGGGAATTTATCTTATTCACCGTAACCCCCAGAGTTAGACAAGTCCATACATACCCTTCTCATCTCAGTGCGTACTGTAAAGCTGTCTGACGGCTCCAGCATTAGCTTAGCCCAGCACAGATCCTGCAAGTAACTGGTTCCAACTAGCCTACTGCTCCGAATTGACAAAGACAATGACAAACATCTGTTCCTTATTTACATGTTGTGATTTGTAGAGTCACAGCGTGTACAAAAAACAACGTAACATGAGACACAGCCATCTTCTAACCATAAACAAACCGGGAACTATATTCTCAGACAGGCTTGCTGCGAGCATATCACTCCACCCAAGCACTATATTCTTCCACCTGAGAATATAGTTCCCAGTTTGTTTACGGTTAGAAGACTGCTGTGTGTCATGTGACCTTGTTTTTTTTACACACTGTGACTCTACAAATCACAACATGTAAATAGGAACATGTTGGAGTTATTTTGTCACTTATTCGGAGCAGTAGGATTACTGGAACCATTCACCTGCCTGTTCTGTGATGGGCTGATGCCGCTGGAGTCGTCAGACAGCATTACAGCTAAATTCCCAATAAGTCGGCATGTTCCTTTAAGCACTCATAATGTACAAATAAGCATTTAAAGACTAATGTGAGACCTATTAGCAGCAAAACTATCTTTAAATAGACCGGCTCTGTTATGAGCTCTATTGTGGGACATTTCAAGGGCTCTTGGGGGCCCCTCTGGTAGCCACGGGGCCCTAACAATAGTCCCGACCAAGCGCATTTAGATAAAGTGCATTAGATGACACTAAAGGAAACTTTTAGCGTCAATAACAACGACAAAGGTCACCTGACCAAGCGTCCGTATTTTACCAGATGGGAGGGAGAATCTGTTGGTAATCCCCAGGGTCGTCTAGCAACTCTCCGTTGGCTTGCGAGCTGGAAAAACCAAACTCTAGTCAGGCCAATCACATCGTGTATAGAGTCGGTGGGCGGGGCTTAACATAATGACGGCAGAGTTATGACGGTTCCACGTGAATTCCGTGCTACTGAAAAACAATTAACTATTGTTCTGGTTGGTTGCAGTGCTATTCTATTGGTGCAGAGGGAATTTGAAAGACAACCTTTTATCCCGCCCCTTGGATTGAGCCCTGACCAATGGGGAGTTCCCAGACCCAACATCTGGATGTGGGGCTGGCTGGTCAGACTAAAGGAGCATTTTCTACGCTCGTGTCATGTGGAAAGCTCTTAAAGATTACCAAAGGGAACCCCCTACACTGCCCCCAAATGTCGGTGTTTCCATCAATCATAAATGAAATGTAGGCTATTTGGAATCTGCAATTCAGTGAGACAAATGCAATGTGACGTTTTTCAACAACAAAAAAAGTAATAATTGCAATTTCTTCATACATTTTCTGTCTCTTTGTGGGAGTTTGTCTCTTTTTGGTCCTTTTTGTTTCCTTTTGGGGGTGTTTTTGGGTCTCTGTGGTCATCATGTGTCTCTTTCTAGTCGGTTTGTGTCTCTTTGTGGTAGTTTTGCGTCTCTTAACATAATTTTGGACCGATATTATTTCCATATCTGTGTCTAAAACGTTGGTAAAGCTAGAGCAGATAATACATAAATAACGCTTAAAGAGCTCAAAGACTAAACTTGCTAAAGAAGTCGAACTACAATCATTAGATCTGGGAGAAAACTCATTTAGTTACATTCATTTGGCTTAGGTGTTGCCCAAAACACAGGGCTGAAAGTATTCCGGCACCGTGCCAGATAAAAAATGCGGTTTAATATTTTCGAGTCAATTGATTTCACCTACCAATCATATTAGAGGAACGCAGCTCTAACTAACGTTATAAGCCTATCAGAAGCCGAGGGTCCTGGCAACACCAGGAGGTTGACTGAGATCCATACGTCACGTTTAGTGCTGTGGGTGAAAGCATGGAGCGCAAGTTCATGAAGCCTGGGGATGATGTCCTACCCATAGGTAAAGGACTCAAAAATAAATGGCGCTGGGCGTGGATAGAAGAAGTAGGTGGAGACGGCGAGCCTTTTGGCAGTTGGTGCCAGAGACTGAGAGAGCCTGGTGCTTGTTTCTGCACGTTTTGCTCGAGGAAGCTAGCCTACTATACGCCAGCAGCGGTAAGAAAGTGCTGCTTGCTCGTCATGAGTTAGTCCAGTGGTGTCAAACTCAGTATCCCAGAGGGCCACACTGGAAAATAAGAATCTCATCAAAGGGCCAGACATTTTTAGTTTATTGACATGTCTTAATTTAATCAAAAAAGTCAAACATCTTTGACTGTATAATTGCATGTCTCATATAGTCTTCTCACTTACAGCTTGGTTGACATAAAGCCCCAAAAATGTAACTTAGCCATCAAAGAAAAAAGCGAGGGGAAAAAAGTTGAATAAACGCCCCAGAAACGTGAAAAAAAGTGCCAAAAGCATCGACAAAAGTGACAAAAACTTCTGAAAAAGCGACAAAAGTAGTTGGGCTAAACTTTATTATGAACCTAAATTGTTATGAGGGTGTGTGAGTAGGGCTGGGCGATATGGAGAAAATCAAATATCACGATATTTTTGACCAAATACCTCGATATCGATACCGCAACGATATTGTAGTGTTGACTATTGGTGCTTTCACAAAATATTAACACAATGAGATTTAAGATAAATAATCATCAGTAATGTGGATATAATGACTAAGTGGGTAAAGGCAAATAATAGAACAGTCACAACAGTCTCTCTATCACTTTACTGTAATGCAGCCTTTAAAACCAGGAAAAAACAATTATGCCATATAACAATATTACGATATCCAAAATCTGAGACGATATCTAGTCTCATATCACGATATCGATATAATATCGATATATTGCCCATCTCTATGTGTGAGTTACACCCCGCGGTCATAGAGCCGGTGCCCGTGCACTCAAACTTAAAACACTTAAAATAAATGCATAGTCACTGAAGAGAAGTGGATCCATCTCAGTCTCAGTTTACCAGTTTTTTAAGCACTTTAAGCTCTCATTACTGTATTTTTGTTATTGTCAATATTTATTTATTTTAGATTATTTACGTATTTCAGCTACAATTTTAACATACAGCTGCAATACTTGAAAATGAATGGTGTCTTTGAAGATAAGTCAGTCTGTGCAGATTCTCTCCACCATTTTTTTTCACTTTAACCCCTTAAAACGGCTTTGGGTGCTCGACTTAAACCTTAAAATGGCGTGGAAAACCCTGCAACTTATCAATAAAAATCCTCCTCCTGAACAATCTGTCCCCCTCACTTCGGCATCACAGCTACGCCCCTGCACCTAACTCTTCCACATAGCTGGGGGAAACACTGCTTAACTGTATTCATCTCTCGCTATGACTGGATAAAGCTCATATTATCCTGTAATGTATAAATGATGAAGGAAGAGACCCACCTGACTGCAGCGCGGCTGTCATCTCCTGTGTGACGGTGTGAAGCTCGGTGTGGATATGAACGATCCAGCTGATGATGCTCCAGCTCATCTGCTTAACACCTCCCTGTCCTCTGTGTCATCTGAGCAAAACTAAATCCAACCTTCTAGCTCCTTCAAAGTTGTTCTGGTGACTTTAAAGGACCCTAGAAAGCTGTAAAGCGACTACATTTCGTTGTGCAACCCTGTGATGTGCGATGACAACAAATTAACCCCTTTGGTTACACTTTACTTGAAGAGTAACATGACATGAAATCATGAAATTGTCATAAACATTATAAACAAGTCATAAACGTTCATGACATAATGGATTAATGTGAGATTTCAAAGACACACAGAACATACTAATATATATATATATATTGTTTTATCATCATATACCTGCAAACATCCACTGAAATTAATCAGCTGTATTAATCAAATGACAGTGATACGAATAATACAACATGCAGATAGGAGACTGCACTACTAGTATGACACGATGTGTCCTGCTATGACATGAACTTCCATGACCACCTTCGAAGACACTGTCCCATTATCTTTATTGTGACTATTATTACTGTTCATCACATCCCCAACCGGCCCCGTCAGACACCGCCTACCAAGAGTCTGGGTCTGCCGAGGTTTCTTCCTAAAAGAGAGTTTTTCCTCACCACTGTCGCTACAGCCACTGCTAATGCTTGCTCTTGAGGGAATTACTCTAATTGTTGGGGCTTTGTAAATTATAGAGTGTGGTCTACACCTACTCTATCTGTGAAGTGTCTCGAGATAACTCTTGTTATGATTTGATACTATAAATAAAATTGAATTGAACTGATTACTTTGCAATTTTCACGTTGCTTATTCATCACGCCCCTCGCCACTGTCACACTGAATGCTTGCTCTTGGGGGAATTAAGGGAATTGTTGGGTCTCTGTAAATTATAGAGTGTGGTCTAGACCTACTCTATCTGTAAAGTGTCCTGTGATAACTCTTGTTATGATTTGATATTATAAATAAAATTAAATACAATTGACACACACACACACAAAGTGAGTGATTGTTAAAAAATGCTGAACCTCCATGAATAAAGAACAATATTTGACATCTATGGTTTTTTCATTAACAGTTTCATTCAGGAAACACAATTTTGCAAACTAGGCTGGTTTTATAAAAAATACTTAACACAATTCACAAAACCACACGCCCAAACTGCAAAATATACCTCATATATCCTGCAAAGAACATTTTTTAAGCATGCGCCCCTAAATAGCATCTGAATAACGCGCTACTGACTTTAGACCAGGTTTTTCCTGGTCAGTCGCAGAATTGTTTTCTGAAACTGCAAAATAGCACCAATAACGTTTGCGCCTGAACACGCCTCCTCTTTTCGCTGAACCGCCCCCGGGAGCGCAAATACATTCCCTAATTCACCGACGTGCGTCTGTGGAGGGAAAAGTCCGCTGTGCGTCGGGTGCAAAATAGGAATGATACATGCGTAGGTGTACAAAGGCAATTGCGCTGAGTGCAAGATAGGACCCTAAATGTTTAGTTTTCAAAAACAATTAAAAAAAAACGAATTAATATGTCTATTTTGATGTTTCTGCGCAAGTTCAGCAGACAGTGCGGTACGTGATCGGATGTAGCTTTGTTGTGTGTAGCGGGAGAATGAGGACCCAAATGCAGAGGGAGGCAGACAGGCAGGAGATGGTGGTACTCAGGGATTTAATATCAACAAAAAACGGCAGTACAAGGACTGGAAAACTCACAAAATAATAAACTGATGGGTAAAACACAGGCAGGAGCAAGCGGGCACACGCAGGAACGAACACAGGGCATATGGAGGAAACACAAGACTAGATGCGATCCCTAGCAATGCAAAGATGCTCAGTCACGAAATTAAGAATGACCTGTTGGATGCTGCGCGCACTCTCCTGTTGCGACGGATTAAAAGTGAACTGCATGAGGGGTCTTTCTATGCTATTCTATGCAGACAAGTGTAAGGATGTATCTAAAAATCAGCTGGTGGCCGTTTGCTTACGGTGTCACGCCTGCCCCGCTCTTGTGGTGTTTTTTGTGTGTTTGGACCTGTTTTATTTAGGTGTTTTTCTGTTCCCCTTAGTGTTTCTTGTTTTGTTGCTTCCTGTCTTTTGGTTTTCCCGCCTTTGTTATTGTCTGATGTCTTTCACCTGTTCACCAGTCCTTGTGTCAAGTTTCTTTTGTTTTAGGTGGTTTCATGTTTCTGTTGGTTTTCCCGTTTCCTGTTTTATTTTGATGGTCTGGGTTTCTGTCTTGTCTTGTCTGATTTACATCCTGTGTTTTCCCTCCCTTGTGATTGCCCTAATGTGTTTCACCTGTTTCCCTGCCTTGTGGCCACCTGTCCCTTGTTAGTCCTCGTTATCCTGTGTATTTAGTTTCTGTGTTTCCTTGGTGTGTTGTGGGATCATTATGTTACGTTTCTAGTTGGTGTGTCTTTGTTCCTGTCGGTCCTCCCTGTGTCAGTTTGTGTCTATCTCTGTGCTTCCTGGATTTCCCTGTTCATTTGGGTCCAACCTCCCGTGCCACTCCCTGACATACGGTATGTACACATGGGGACTGTGAGAGAACGCGCTGTTGGCCTCGTAGCCACAGACAACATGACTGCTGATGCGATAGCACAGAAAATATTGGAAGTTGTCGCACCATTTGAACTAGACCCTAGCCTTTGCGTTGGTTTTAGCTTTGATGGTGTATCGGTAATGGCTGGGCACAAGGGGGGTGTCCAAGCCATCCTTAAGAGCACATTTCAAAATGCCGTCTATGTGCACTGTCACTCTCATAGGTTAAACCTCGTCCTGTCAGCTGTGGCCCGGACATCGCTGGATGCCTCAACTTTTTTTGACACTCTCAACACCTTGCACACCTTCATGTGTGGCAGCGAACGTCATGCCCGTTTCCTAATTGGAGCGAGGGTGTGACACCAGGTGGGATTCAAGATCGGGCGCAGTGACAAATGTTTTCATTCAGTATGATGTTATTGTGGAGGTGCTGGCACAGTACGCAGAAGAAGGGGGACAGAGTGAGCTTGAGGCACAGTCACTCCTTCAGTAGATCAGAACAAAAAAGTTCATATTCCTCCTTGTACTTTTTAAACAGTTGTTCAGTAAATCAGACTTCACGTCTAAAAGCCTCCAGTCCATCACCACATCAGTGACAGACACGGTTGATTTGATTGAGAACGTCAAACAAGAACTGACAAACATTCGCTCCGGTGACTGTGCATTCCCAGAGATGTTGGCAACAACAAATAAGATGATAGAGGATCATGATGTCGAGAACTGGGATGTACCCAGTTTGCCCCCCCGCTCAAGGAAGCTCCCAGGCCGATATAAGGGAAGTATTGTCACATGCACGTTGGGGAAATCAACAAAGGTGAGGAGTGACAGTGACTTGCGCAACATTTCCAACGCGCTAATAGACTGTCAGCTTAATGAACTGAACACTCGATTCCACAGTGACACCTATGGCCTCATGGCATCTGCGGCAATCCTGATGTCCCATAGCCTTGATACAAATGACACCACCTTGGCCACTATAGCGACCTCTCTCAATGATGCAGGGAAGCACTTCCACATAACCATATCAGAGTCGGAGCTCGCAGTGTTTGTGCAACTCATAGAGAGGAAGAAAAAAAGAGGAGAACATCTCAAAAGTCTTATTGAAGTGATGGACATATGCAATGAGGACGTTTTCCCGAATATCCATGCTTTCTTAAAAGCTCTGATAACACTGCCAATGACATCCTGTACAGTTGAACGTGTCTTTTCCAGTGTCAACCGGATTAAAACGCCAAATAGGAGCACCATGCTTACTTCTCGCCTAATGTCCCTCTGTCTGTTGACATTTGAGAGAGAGCTTACAGTAACTCTTGACTTTGATGAAATCATTGACATTTTCAAAAGCAAACCCCGCCGACTACTCCTGTAATTTTGGAGAGATAGGTAGGCCACAGCATGCCTTTTCCTACTGCTCTGTTAAAAAAAATGTATTTGCAATGAATGAATGTTCTTCTCATGCTCTCTCCCATGCCTATCTATTTTCACGTTTGGCGTATAATGTAATATGAATGTAATTTAGCCTACCCAGTTGTTTTCAAGTTGTTATTTTTTAGCCTGATAAGTTAGCCATAATGGCTTCTGAAATGCGTTGTGTCAGTGTGTGTGTGACTGCGAGGCAACCTAAAAACACTAGAGATGATTTCGGTACATGTTGAAATTTAGTAGGCTAATTGTCTGAGAGAAAAAGAAGAAATTACTCTTTCCGTGTTTTTTTTGTGTTTAATGGTGTAATTTAATTGTGTAGCCGAGGATGATAACAGTAATGTATGTAAAGGCTACTCTGGCTGCATTGTATTATGTCATTATATGAGATATATGGATACAAATAATTGATTCATAACTCGCTCCAGGTGCATTTTTATTTCTAACAGCTTGTTACGTTAAGTTCTTTTCTCTTGTTATGGCCAATGATGCTTTAGGGCTTATTCATGTGATTTATTTCCTTTTCTTAAACATGTTAATAACATGAATCACACTAAAGTAACAGTTTGTCTCGGTAGGAAATAACTTGAGTGTTGTTGTTTTACATGACAGTTGAAAACTTAAAACAATTAAACAGAATTGTAAAATATTCGGCCTCATGTTATACGAGCAGAACTAAACTATGTTTTGGGGAAATATTAGATTCCTGACTGATATCTGGTGATGACTCAGAAATGATGTTGGGAGACCTCAAAGATGACGACCAGTCCAAAGAGTACAAATCAAATGCAGCTTTATTTACAGTGAACAAACTCTCATGACGAGACAACCATGAGCATTCATGTGTCTGCTCAAGGGTGACCGAAATGTACATCCAAATGGATCCCTTTTAAACTCTTTTTGTGCTCACACAGCTTAAGATATCTATTTCAGTTGGAACAGTTTACTCTTAAACTGCACCTTTTATGGCAGATGATTCTAATAGAGTCACACATTCCTGGCTCCAATTCCTCTGTGTGAAAGTTGTACCCAAACTCATAATAGATTCTACACATTCTAAGCTATTCCTGTGGGTGAAGGTTGTCCCCAGACTAACCTTCTTGTGTGGTACCCTACATACAAGATATGAAATACATTTAAAACATGTAGGCTGAAATATCCAACCTATCAATCCTCCCTTTTTTATCCTAGTTGAGATACAGTGCTACAATGTGATATGTAACAATATGAACCCCTGGAATGCATTTTGAATGATGATTATCCCAATACATCACTTACATGAAACATAAACAATGCTAATCATGGCAGAGGAAAAAACCTGGTGGCTGTTTCTTTACCAGGACAAAATTCCTCTGTGATCCCCTCATCAAATTGCTGCCAGCCGAATCTTTGGGGCGATCACATTATTCTTTGTCATGATAGCATAGTTCCTCCATCATTTCCTACATGTTCTTAACCTTGTTACATTGAATTTTTTATTCACATCTTTTAATCCACTCGTCCAATGGGACCCTCATTAAAACTTGATGTGGAAGTATCATACAATGAAGAAGATGCAGACCTGTGTCTCCGTTGATGAGCTGATTGGAAATGCACATGATTAACATTTGGAAGAAAACATTTCCAGAGTTACAAAACTCTGTTGTTGGAATTGATTCTACTAACACTTGAGGCTTTCCTACAATTACCTCGTCAGTAGGTGACCTGTATTCAACTGTCATTCTTACTTCTCCGAAATCAATACAAGTAATATTAATACTATTTATGTAAAATGCCCTTGTCGCATTCGTTCTTAAAGGAAGTAATATACATTGCGTTTTTGTCATTGAGTGGAGTGATGTCCTCATTATGTCCAACACCCCCCCTCTTTAAACCTCATCTGTTTAACATTACTGTATAAACTAGACAGATGCTTAACAGTAACATGACACTCAGCAATATATTATCTAAAATAAACCCATGCCTATTTTAGTCAATACAACATTTTCCCAATTTCCCAATGCATACAAATTTATATTGATATAAATTATTAATAATTGCAATTATTCAACTCAAATAACCATTCCAACCTATCATTGTAAACATTTTGAAATGTGAAAATTATCTTAAACTCTTCAGATTTTACCTCTTTTAATCAATAAGCCAAAATTGTAATCACTATTAAAATTCAATGAATTGCACAGCTCTGCTCTGGAGTTAGTGTAAGTTGTTTTAACTTTTAACAGTTACAGTAACACCACTTTTCAGCTTATGCAGAATAGTGACCTTCACGTCAGATTTCGAAACCTCTATGTATGTTACAAAAGATACTAATTTTGATACTCAATTGGCTGTGATGACCTGATTTCCATTTAACATATGTAGCACTAATCTTGGACGAAGCTGTCACCGGAAAATTCAATACAAATTTGACGAGACATCTCTTAACCCTTGATATAGGTGTGTTTACCTATGTGTTTACCTATGTAATAACCTTATTTTAAAATAATTACTTCTTTAGAGTATGGGTGTTTCCAAAATGTGTACTTGTCAGTGCAGTACCTCCTCAGCGTCGCTGGGTCAGAGCAAAATCCAGTCTCCCCCTCCTTTTCTCAGTCCGTCTGCAGGCTGTTCATCTGTTCTCCCTTCAGACAGAGTCTATTGATACGTGATGGAGACCTCAGTCATCTCCACCCTGGCCCCTTGCATTGTCACATTCTTGCTTTTCAGTCTCGGTACTGAACTGCAACTCCAGTTCATCTGTTGAATGTTTCACCAAAGTACTTTTAGAACATGAGTGACATTACTTTCCTTCCGGGTGTCCATTTCAACCATAGGCAGTTGAAAATCTGCGGCCTCTCCCTCTCAGCTCGTTTTGTAACACCAGATGTGTTTCTGGTGCAGGTGTCTGATGGAGGGGGCCCATGTTGCCCACCGAATGGAATAGAATACACAGCCCAGGATTCATGGTCCCGGTCCAGCTTTTTACTGGTCCTGCAGCTTGGGGAAGTGAGACGGCCCGCTCTGACACATCGAAGGCCCTGAATAAACACAAAACACAACTCCTCCAGAAGCATTATTTGTACTTTACTTATCATCATTTTTGTTTTATTGATTCTCTTTCTATGTTGTAACCTATGACATTGATTCAAAATGTTGCTACAAAAATATAACCTAAGAAAGTTAGCATCATAAAAAATCTGTACTTAAAGTATCAAAAGTAACAATGCAGAAGGCAACCCACTAAGTAACTAAGCAGATAATCATTTCAACTGGACTTTTAGGCCTATATACTAACTAAAACCCAATTTTGATTATTTGTTTTACACAATCCTTAATTTGTCTTTTAACGATATGTCAGATCACAATAATCTCGGAAAGCATTTGAAAAAACTCTGGTACTGTCTCTTTTGTCTTTGAAATCAAAATGAGTTATTCCTGAAAATTACATAATTTGTCTTTTTGTATCTAAGTTTTAGTGCTTGTGGTATAGCAGTTGTACTATTCTTCATCTAAATGTTTACCCTACTTAGATAGGTTGTATCCCAAATACTTCAGTATGATCTCTGTACCAACAAAAGTAATTAATAGGAACCGCATTATCCTTACTCAAAAGTCAGCTACATTTAGCTCTATCTAGTCGATAAAGCTTTTAAATTACGTAATTCTTCTTCGCAACACTTTGTCACAGGTTAGATTTGATCATAGCAACAGCTTCAACAATTCAAACACCATTTAAACATTTTCAAATTTCTTCATTAATTTTAGCGTAACCCAATTAATAATCTCACAGCCAAATCATGTCTCCCTCATTTAAATTCCCGCACCCGGTTCTTTAACAGATATGCAACAAAAGGGAGCAAATTCCATTCAACAAGAATAGATATTTACTCACCTTTCGCTGAATCTGCACGTGCTCAGTAACGCCAAATGATATCGGGTGATGACTCAGAAATGATGTTGGGAGACCTCAAAGATGACGACCACTCCAATGAATACAAATCAAATGCAGCTTTATTTACACAGTGAACAAACTCTCATGACAACGAGACAACCATGAGCATTCATGTGTCTGCTCAAGGGTGACCGAAATGTACATCCAAATGGATCCCTTTTAAACTCTTTTTGTGCTCACACAGCTTAAGATATCTATTTCAGTTGGAACAGTTTACTCTTAAATTGCACCTTTTATGGCAGATGATTCTAATAGAGTCACACATTCCTGGCTCCAATTCCTCTGTGTGAAAGTTGTACCCAAACTCATAATAGATTCTACACATTCTAAGCTGTTCCTGTGGGTGAAGGTTGTCCCCAGACTAACCTTCTTGTGTGGTACCCTACATACAAGATATGAAATACATTTGAAACATGTAGGCTGAAATATCCAACCTATCACTGACTACTTTTACAGTCTATAGAGAGATGCGATGCGCTATAGCACAGCCAGGTATTGTGCGTAATGGAGATTCCAAAGCGCTCTTCTTTGGTCAGAACCATGGACAGCGATCGCGGATAGGTCCGCCCATTGCACCGAAAACTTTTACAATGCAACAACCTATTTAAATAGCATCAAGCTATTAAAATCTCTATTATGTGAGCACATATAATATAACAGTATATTAGTCAGTCATTTGTATTAGGTTAAACAGAGATTTTTAATTTAAGGTTTTTAATTTAAGGCCCACCCACAATTGGTCTGGCCCATCCAAAACTAGAATCCTGGCACTGTGCCCGCTGCAACAGCTCCCATAATTTTCACCTTTTTGCTTCACGGGGAGACTTGTGAAAGCTTTTGCTGCTACCCTGTCTTTCACTGAAGCCAAACGCGCAACAGTTGGGCATTTTTTCAGTAGGCTATATGACATTCTTTCACTCATATATCTTGTACTGAGTGATAACTGTTCCATAAACACCTCCAACTCAAATCTTAAATAAAAATGTGTTCTTGATATTTAATCGGCCTGACTGCATGGAATATAGGATAGCATTAGATTCCCTAGTTGGCCACACTCTCTAAATAAAGGGCACTATGCCTGGGTCTTTTTTTTCTTTTTTTTTTATAATTATTTTTATTATTTCCATCAAGAAGCAATACATACAGTATATTAACATACTGTGTAATTTCACACTCCAAACAGGATACATTTCCTACCGGTATCAGTATTCTTCTACTCCACATTATCCACCCACATCCTCCCCCCCACACACACGCACACACACATCCACTTGGTTTCCAGCTCTCAGTCACCATACCTAGTTCTTATTTCTTAGCAATTAAATTTACAAGGCTATATATATATATATATATATATATATATATATATATATATATATATATATATATATATATATATATATATATATATATATATATATAGTACAGGCCAAAAGTTTGGACACACCTTCTCATTCAATGCGTTTCCTTTTTATTTTCATGACTATTTACATTGTAGATTCTCACTGAAGGCATCAAAACTATGAATGAACACATATGGAATTATGTACTTAACAAAAAAGTGTGAAATAACTGAAAACATGTCTTATATTTTAGATTCTTCAAAGTAGCCACCCTTTGCTTTTTTTATTAATAAGGGAAAAACTTCCACTAATGAACCCTGACAAAGCACACCTGTGAAGGTAAAACCATTTCAGGTGACTACCTCATGAAGCTCATTGAGAGAACACCAAGGGTTTGCAGAGTTATCAAAAAAAGCAAAGGGTGGCTACTTTGAGAAATCTAAAATATAAGACATGTTTTCAGTTATTTCACACTTTTTTGTTAAGTACATAATTCCATATGTGTTCATTCATAGTTTTGATGCCTTCAGTGAGAATCTACAATGTAAATAGTCATGAAAATAAAGAAACACATTGAATGAGAAGGTGTGTCCAAACTTTTGGCCTGTACTGTATATATATCCTGTCCTGCCACACCTTGTTGAATTGTTGCCTTTTGTTCCGGTCTTTGAACATTGATTTTTCTATACTTAAATAGTATTTCATTAGTCTTTTCCATTGTTGTAACGATGGGGCCTCTGTATCCTTCCAATACTGTAAAATTAATTTTTTATATACCAAAGAGGAGAAAAGAACCATCCATCCTATGGGGTATTTTAGCTCGTCAGTATTTTGGAAGATACTGCTAAAAACTGTGAAATCAATTTTAATTTTACAGGTCTTGATCATCCATTTTTGGATCTCTAACCAACCCTTACTGACCTTCTCACATTCCCAGAAATCATGTATTATTGTCTCCTTATGTGTGCCACATTTTACACAAACAGGGGATATAGAGGCATCAAATTTATTTATTTTTGATTTAGTGTAGTATATCCGTGTCATGAGCTTATATTGTATGAGACGCAGATTCTCATTGGTGGTAATGGTGTTGGTTATATTTAGGCAATCTTTCCAGATTATATCGGAGTTATTTATTTGAAGTTCTTTGTTCCAATCCTCATATATTTTTTGGAGACTGGGTCTTGCAGTCGGTGGAGAGCAACTGTGCTGCCTGCTCTCATGCTGCATTCATGCCACCTGGGAATAACAGGGACCGCCCCCCATGGTAATGTTGTTTTTCTGACTGGCAGCGTTCACCTGGTCGGGATGTGTGTTCTTCTTCTTCTGTTATATTGGGCGTTTGGCATAACAACTTGTTGCGTGACTGCCACCAACGGTTGGCCGTAGCCGAGAGCATCAGGTGGTGAAAACATGGAGGCCACAATAACAAAAGATCTGCTGCTGGTCTCTTATACAAGCATCCAGACAGCACATCGACAGGTGTTTGTTTGTGTTATCTGCAGGACAACCAACAGGAAAAGCTGTTGGTTTATACATATAGGCCTATTTATGAATAATCTAAAACATGTTAGTTTATAAATATAGTCCTATTTATGAATAATTTGAAACATGTTATGTCTGTGTTATGTTTCTTGGCAGAGGCTTTTGTCCACAATAAACAGTTTATTGTCATTAAAATATGCCCAGTGAACCAAAGTCGCCTCCATCAGACGTCAGCTGTCGACAACGCGTCACCAACTGGGGAACTCTGTCAGCTAAATCTAGCCCCAGTTTCCCTCCTCTGATTCCCACAGGAAGTGACGTGAATGGTGACGTTTTAACTCGGAAAAATGTTTTTCTGATGTCCATGAACGCAGCATCAGACCTGCGGCCGCCTTGATCTCGTGAGGTTATCGTTGCCCACGTGTGCATGACATCCGAGCAAGTCGGGATCAAGCAAGTCAGACAGGACAAGCATTTGATTATGTCAAGCAACCATCCTACAAAATACATGATTTATTCCGGATACACTAATGGAGCAGTCTTTCTCCACCTTAGTGTGAGTTCATCAGAATATCTCTTAAAATGTAGTCTGTTTACTAACGAAAACTCCCTCACCAGAATGTAGTTCTGAATGTAGGGGTGGTGATGGCGCAGTGGATATGACGCAGTGGATATGACATGTGCCTTTGGTGTGGGAGATTTGGGTTTGATTCCCACTGTGATACATCAACCAATGTGTCCCTGAGCAAGGCACTTAACCCCTAGTTGCTCCAGAGGCGTGCGACCTCTGACATATATAGCAATTGTAAGTCGCTTTGGATAAAAGCGTCAGCTAAATGACATGTAATGTAATGTAGTTCATGTCATTAAAGAAAAGAGACAATGCTCAGTAAATGAGAATAAGATTAAATTTTTCTAGTATTGATGCCTCAATTTTCTAAAGCTGAACTCTTGGATCTATGTACTGAATTGGGTCCAGTAGAGAGGGCAACGCGCTGGAACCGTGCCATCCTGGTCCAAATACAGGTCCTCGCCACTCTGGGTGAAACAGAGGGAAATGTCAGACAGATAAGTTGTTTTTTTTTTTTAAATAAATATTATATATAATCTTCAACTTTATCACTAAGGTTGTTTGGATATAATATATACTTCTGTTAAATCTTATTATATTCGTCTGGTATATCGACACTGTCCCTGAGTGCCGTAATGTTATTTCAGATCGTTAAAATAGGGCCTTAAAACAGACTCTCCACTTAGCATGTAGGCCCTTCTTTGTCTCAGGCCCATTGTCTCTGAGCACATGTGGGCCGGAAATCCTTTGTTTGAAAAAGATGTTGAACAACCAACCAGCTGCTTTCTGACATTCTGAAAAAACAACCCTGAACCCAAAAAATACACACACACACACACACACACACACACACACACACACACACACACACACACACACACACACACACAGATACTCATGCATTTGTATTTATAGTCCATGCATATCTGACTTTAATAATTTTATCTGCCCCTTGATCACCTGAATCTCCCTGTTTGGGGAAGTAAAGATTTTATCTTCATCTCTGAAGACAATTCAGGACAACTACTTACTCAGAATATACAGTACAGTACAGGCCAAAAGTTTGGACACACCTTCACCTCATTCAATGCGTTTCCTTTTTATTTTCATGACTATTTACATTGTAGATTCTCACTGAAGGCATCAAAACTATGAATGAACACATATGGAATTATGTACTTAACAAAAAAGTGTGAAATAACTGAAAACATGTCTTATATTTTAGATTCTTCAAA
Source organism: Perca fluviatilis (assembly GCF_010015445.1). Taxonomy (NCBI): domain Eukaryota; kingdom Metazoa; phylum Chordata; class Actinopteri; order Perciformes; family Percidae; genus Perca; species Perca fluviatilis. The sequence goes on from NC_053126.1 coordinate 315,617, forward strand.
GTAGCCACCCTTTGCTTTTTTTATTAATAAGGGAAATAATTCCACTAATGAACCCTGACAAAGCACACCTGTGAAGGTAAAACCATTTCAGGTGACTACCTCATGAAGCTCATTGAGAGAACACCAAGGGTTTGCAGAGTTATCAAAAAAAGCAAAGGGTGGCTACTTTGAAGAATCTAAAATATAAGACATGTTTTCAGTTATTTCACACTTTGTTGTTAAGTACATAATTCCATATGTGTTCATTCATAGTTTTGATGCCTTCAGTGAGAATCTACAATGTAAATAGTCATGAAAATAAAGAAAGACATTGAAGGAAAAGGTGTGTCCAAACGTTTGGCCTGTACTGTATATCATATATAAATATATGATTGTTGCCTACAGATACCGGTTCTTTGCTTGTGATAATTTCAGGTTTTTAAATTGAAAAGATGAGCTAGCAAAGAGACAAACCCAAACCCAATATGCCCTCCCCTTACAGGTAAACAGCTGGTTTCTAGGTAGGTCTAATAGGAGTGGCACACGACAATCCACATTTATTTTATAATTTATCTATTGGCTTAGTTGAAAAGACGAGCAAACAAGCAGACAAAACCACTCTTCACAGTTTCACTTTAAGTTACCCTGCTACTTCAGACACCTTTAAAGAGTTCATTACTTTGGAAAAAGGCCGTCGACTGGTGCTAAATATAATGTCAAGTATCAATGTGAAGTTTGATTACGGGCCCTGTAAGTCTTTTTAATCTCAGGACATAGGAACAGCTATTGAAACAGAAGTCTTTGGCCCAAACTTATAAAATAATATAACAAAGAGTGAATGTATGTGATTGAGTGAGAGTGATGTAAAGTAATGGAGAGCACTGGTTGGCATTTTAGGTGTAGTCTGTAACGGAAGGTCTGGCTAAGGGAAATAACAGGAAGGGTCATTGTTCATGATTTCCTTTCTCTCCATTACAGTAAACTCTCATTCCACTGTCCAACATCTATAAAGCCACGCACAAATACGATGGACAGTGGACGGTTTCTGTCTTTTCTCTCAGAGATTGTGGATTAACATGACCCGATGAACCGACTGAATGATCACCAGGAACCTCAGGAGGAGGACAGGTATGTTTCTAAAGTTGTTGGGAGAACCTTTTTTTTTTTAAAGATTATTTTTGGGGCATTTTTAGGCCTTTATTGACAGTTGAATACATGAAATGGAAGAGAGAGGGGTATAGTTTAGTCATTTTATGAAAAAAGGTAGGACAAATTGCAACAGAAGGAATGACAAAGGGCCGTAGGTTGGAGTAAAGCCCACAACTGCTGCGTTGAGGAGTATACCTCTATCCAGGGCCGGCGATTCCTACAGGCGACCAAGGCGATTGCCTAGGGCAATCAAATGTGTTGGGGGAGCCCTGTCGCCCTTAGGTCTACTTCCCATTAATAACAGAATTAGAATGACAGGCGAAATAAAACGTGTTTATTAAACATGATCATCCTAGGGCGCCCCCTCAGCCACACGTTTACTTGTCAACATTTCATTACGCAACTTTTCCAGTCAACGTTAATTTTGCGTGAACCGGATGTAATTCCCACTCCGACCGGTCCTTCGAGAAACCAGTGCGCGCAAAAGGTTCCTAGGTATGTATCGAATGTAAACACACCGGCATTGGGGGGAATACACACGCTGTCTCGCCTGCAGTCGGAATGGAAAGGGTTTGATGCAAATTAGCGACAGTAGGCGTTAAGGGGTTAAAATGTTTTCAGAAACACGTTTCAGTGAACTATTTTAGTACAATATGAGCAGTGTTGGGAAGGATACTTTCAAAACGTATTTCGTTACAGAATACATGCCCACAAATGTAATTTGTAACGTATTCCGTTACGTTACTCAATCTGAGTAACGTATTCTGAATACTTGGATTACTTCAGGATTACTTCCACATTGAATTGCGTTTTATAAGTGTAGGAATGCAGCTATCACATCCAGCTTGCTAAACAGGCCTATACTGGTGTGTTCTTTTTATTCCAACTAGCTGAATGTGTACCTGAAAAAGCAGATAGATTATTGTATTGGTAGTCCCGAACTGCATACTACAAAAATCTAACCGCAGTCTTGCTACCACGAGCTAATTTTAGCTAACGTTAGCTAGCATGTCAAACGGGACTAGTCAGTCTTTAAACGGCTCTGGAGCTAGTAAATCAGCACGTAGGAGAATGTAAAGTCACACATCAATGTTAAAATAGCAAGGTGAACAGTAAAACTACAGCAGACGACCCTTGGCTAATTAAAAAAATAACTTACTTTAAGATGCTTCTTCAGGTTGGTTGCTGGCAAGCAGAGGTTGCACTGCACAGTTATATGTCATTCTCCCTGTTCGTTCTTTAATGTGAAATGCTGTTTGGATTTCCAAGATAGAAACTTATTCCTGTCCTGGCTCTGTCGTGCCGGTTCCGACTCCATTGTGACTGATCACGCAAATAGCTATTTTTTTCGATTTCATATCGGGGCTTCTGGAAAATGCATAGAGTTGCCTTAATTTAGCCAGAGTGAATAAACTCGTGAAACAGAGAAGTATCGTCATGTAATCCATTGATTTCAACACTGAATATGAGATCGGATCTGTTGTAAAATCCGTGAGAAGCCAGACACCACGTGACGCGTTCCTCTTCGTCTGAAGACGGTAGACATGGCCGACTCGGTATGGAATTACAATTTTTTATGTTTTAATCAATAATGAACAGACAAGTACAATAGTAGAGGGAGTCAGTTTGTTGGTCAGTAGTCGGAGAAGTTCCTGCGTGTACTTATATGAACTGTTGAATGATTAGCGTCTAAGTGCTGCTCTGTGTAGCCTACTCGCATGCTAACGTGGCATGAATATGAGAGATACTATACTATATATACACTATGATATCAAGGGCGTTGTATTGAATCAACAGCCACGTGCAATTTAGCTAGCAGGTGAAGGTGAAACTAAAAATGTGTAAGAACTATAGACTAATGCAGGCTTAAATTAACTGGCAACATAAGTTATACGACTTACAGTTCTCAAACGGCCCGTTTGAGATCAAACTTACAGATCTCAAACGGGTCCTCCGGACAGCCTGTCTCTTTTTTCTTTCTCCCTTTTCTATATATATATATATATATATATATATATATAAAAAAAAAAAAAAAAAAAAAAAAAAAAAAAAAAAAAAAAAAAAAAAAAAAAAAAAAAAAAAAAAAAAAAAAAAAATATATAGAGAGAGAGAGAATTTATAGCAGAGTAAGTATAACTTAGGAGGAATATGTCTGGATTAGTGCAGGATGTCAGTGTAACTTCTACATATTGAAACTGGAAGATATGAGTGTTTGTGTGTGTGTGTGTGTGTGTGTGTGTGTGTGTGTGTGTGTGTGTGTGTGTGTGTGTGTGTGTGTGTGTGTCTGTCTTTCTACCCTCCACTACACAGCTGGATATTCCTCTTATTACTTAGTTTCTGATATTTCTTCTCTCTGATCTGATCTGTGTTTCTGTGTAAATGTGTGAAGTCTTTGATAATAGGCTTTATTTGAAGTTTACATAATAATAATAATTTCTTGAATCTGAAACATATTTTTTGACTTATAGTTTTATTTGTGTGTGTTTTGGTGCAGGTTTCTAGTGTTGCTGCTGCAAATGTATCCACCTTCAGAATCAGCATCAGCATTCCTGATGATGATGATGATGATGGTGAGGTCATGGATTGGGAATCTCAAGGGGTAAATATATACTAATGAAGTCAGAAAGTGTGATATTGTGTTTTGAATATGTTCATGGGTTCATGTAATGAGCAGAGCCAGGTGGGCAGATGATGTATTGTGTACTACAGTTTAAATATGCAATGCATGAACATTTTACTTTAATATCCTTTTCAATCACTCTCTGTGTTGTGCAGGAGGAACGGATGGCGGTCGACCCTGCAACAACAGTAAGAAACTTCCTGAAGAAATAGTGTTTAATCTGATTCTAGTTCTAATGTTTGTTTGTGTATGTTGTTCCACTGGTGACTGATCTGTTCTTCTCTTAACTGAACGTGCAGTTCATGTCTGTGTCGATCAGTGTCATTAACAGTGTGGCTGTGACGCATAACCTCTTCTCAATCTCTTGAGGAGATGTAATCTGTAAGTATCATCAGTAAACAGTCATGCAATAATAAATCAAGTTAAGCAAAACGAGAGATAATTGAAGACACATGCTAACAGATGCTGTTGACACATTACAGTACCGTGAGATATTTAAACTAGCTGGTTAAACCTCATATTTGCTCTTAAAGGACAATTCCGGCGCAAAAATGACCTTAGGGGTTAATACCAGATGTGTAGCCACTCTGTTGTTCTCTGGGACATGTTTTCATGCTAATCTAATGGGTTTGTAGCTTGAAGCTAGCACGGACCGCTGATTAGCTTACAACACTAGTATTCGGGGCACAGGGAAAGTAAAAACAGATCACTTATTGTACCACTAAAAAGGCTCCAAATATCACCACACTTCAACAGTAGATAATGAGGGTCCCTACATGTACACAAGCATTAAGAACTTTGTAGTTCTTTGTAGTGTACAGACAGTTTATTGAACGGAGAGAGAGAGAGAGAGAGAGAGAAAGAGAGGGAGAGAGAGAGACAGAGAGGGAGAGAGAGAGACAGAGAGGGAGAGAGAGAGACAGAGACAGAGAGAGGAGAGAGAGAGACAGAGAGAGAGAGAGAGAGAGAGACAGAGAGGGGAGAGAGAGAGAGAGAGAGAGACAGAGAGAGAGAGAGAGAGAGAGAGAGAGAGAGAGAGAGAGAGAGAGAGAGAGAGAGACAGAGATTTTTACAAAACCTTTATGTTTCAGAAAGACATTTCTTTCTCTACTAGAACATCATATTGTTCTTAAATGCACAAAACAAATTAAAACCACATGTAATAAATAAATAATCTCATAAAAACACAGAATGAAAGACGAGCTCATCGTCCTGCACAGAGCACAGAGCCGTGGTGAAACACCACTGGTCTAAAAACTGCTGCATGTCCTCCATCAGAGACACTTACATGTCCTCCATCAGAGACACTAACATGTCCTCCATCAGAGACACTAGCATGTCCTCCACCAGAGACACTAACATGTCCTTCATCAGAGACACTAACATGTCCTCCACCAGAGACACTAACATGTCCTCCACCAGAGACACTAGCATGTCCTCCACCAGAGACACTAACATGTCCTCCACCAGAGACACTAACATGTCCTCCATCTGAGACACTAACATGTCCTCCATCAGAGACACTAACATGTCCTTCATCTGAGACACTAACATGTCCTTCATCTGAGACACTAACATGTCCTCCATCAGAGACACTAACATGTCCTCCACCAGAGACACTAACATATCCTCCATCTGAGACACTAACATATCCTCCATCTGAGACACTAACATGTCCTCCATCAGAGACACTAACATATCCTCCACCAGAGACACTAACATATCCTCCACCAGAGACACTAACATGTCCTCCATCAGAGACACTAACATGTCCTCCATCAGAGACACTAACATGTCCTCCATCTGAGACACTAACATGTCCTCCATCAGAGACACTAACATGTCCTCCATCTGAGACACTAACATGTCCTCCACCAGATACATTAACATGTCCTCCATCAGAGACACTAACATGTCCTCCATCATGGCCAGAACACAGTTCCTATACAGACCTTTCCCAGTCTGCATATCGTCACCTTCCTAAAATAATTGCCTAAGTCATTTTTTAACAAAAATGATTTTGTTGCCTAAATCATCTCCTCATGGTGCAGGCCACCTCTGGTAAAATTGCCTACATCCTCAGTTGAACAGGTCATGTGATTCTACACCTTTAGTATAACTGCCGATGTCAAGCATGTGACTTAGGCAGTTTTATTTTTTGTGTTTTCTGAAAAACCTGAAAAATTAACTTAGGCAATTATTTTGGGAAGGTGACGATATGGAAATCAGCACCACGTGGCGTATGTTGTGCTAGTGAGTCAGTATTGTTAATTAAAAAACCAAGGTCTGGAAAGGGGTCTCCAGGAACGGGAATTTCTGTCCCATTAAAATAGTCCCGCAGCATCTCTGTCTCTCCACTGTCCAGTCTGTTAATCCACTCGTTCAGGGTGGTTCTGGTGTGGCGGGCCGACCTCAGGCCCAGCAGAGAGGCCACCGCCTCGGTGTTCAGGAAACCCGGCCCCGCAGCCTCCACGATCCCCTTCAACGTGGTCACTCCAGCCCTCATCAGCCTCTCGTGAGTCCAGGTCTACTCCCATCCTGGAGATCCAGCCGGGCCCCCCACACCAGAGGCTCCTCCAGGAGCCAGAACAGAGATGCTGCGGGTTCCAGTCTGGTCCATTTAAAAAGTTTCCATGCCTTAAAAAGTCCTTGATAAAAAGGAGGCAAGTTACACAAAGAGATAAAACCACAGTCCACTAAAAACAACAAGGCATCAAGACCCAGACCCGCAACCCCCTTAAAATGGTGCTGGCTACTGGCCTCCAGACGACATCATCATTTTCATATAAAAACCTCTGTACAAACTGTAATCTAAAAGCAGCTGTCCGGCTCTCCAAGTCCACCAAACCCTGCCCTCCCTCCTCTTTTGGCAGATATAAAACACATTTAGGAACCCAGTGCATCATGTCCCAAAAAAGTCTTTCTCTCTCTATCTGTCTCTCGCTCTCTGTCTCTTCTCTCTCTCTCTGTCTCTCTCTCTCTGTCTCTCTCTCTCTTCTGTATCTGGTATTAACCCATAGGTTCATTTTTGCGCTGGAATTGTCCTTTAAGAGTTTCTCCGTGTGGCTGATCTTGATTTTATCTCTGTGGTGTTACAGGAGCATGTGGATCAAGTGGTGCAGACTCAACAATTTAT